>NC_053392.1:21383495-21484669 GCF_905171765.1 Bufo bufo | reverse complement strand
TTTCCGGCTCGAAGGACTTTTTTTTTTTCCTGACCAGCCACTATATTGGATGTGTCGGTCGGCAGACAAGCACTTTCCCTGGCTTGCTTTTCCTCTGCTATCTAGAAACACTCTTCATTCTTTGTCTTCTACTTTATCTAGAGAGTTCTCCTGTCTGTTTTGAGAGTTTGTTATTGGTCAGCACTGCTTCTGTAACTGGGTCATTCAACAGTAAGAAAAGGAAACCAGCGTCCCTGGGTGGGCTTGAACCACCAACCTTTCGGTTAACAGCCGAACGCGCTAACCGATTGCGCCACAGAGACTTTCGTGCGCCCTGGCCCTTCTGGTAGAGACATTCAGGTCAATGCCATTATGCCCGAATGGCTTTTTGAACAACACAATAAAACAAACATTTAAAAAACCTCTGTGTGCCCCAAGCGAATCTCTAACATTCAGCAAATGACTTTACCTCATAACTCCCTGATGGATAGTACCACAAAGACTGTCTTTTCCTTAGCAGCTTGACAACGGCTGGTTGGCGGAAATGATACTAGGGTGCAGCACACAGTAGCAGAGTGGCGCAGCGGAAGCGTGCTGGGCCCATAACCCAGAGGTCGATGGATCGAAACCATCCTCTGCTATCTCCTATTTTTTACAGTCCTCTGACACTACAATTTGCCAAAGGTCTATTATGAATGAAAACTTGGGATTCTGCACAGACGATAACGGTAAAGAGGCCCATATTGTTGGCTGTCTCTTGCTTGAAGTCCAGGATGTCTTCATAATCTCCCAGGTTTCTTTTTTATCCATGCATTCTTGGGCCCACAACAGAAAATGTCGATGGACCTGGGCCACCCTCTGCTTCATTTAAACTTTTTCAATCAAATTATTGGGATTGTTTATTCTTTATGAATATTCTGTCCTCTATACCCATTGAAAAGGTTCCTCAACCAACCAATCAGATGTAGTGTTAGACCATTTGACCTTTGTATATCCTCTAGTCTTGATTATACAAAGTCGCAGGGGAAAAGCTACACTTAAAAAAAAAAAAAAAAAAAAAAAAAAAAAGATATTAGCGGAGTGAGCAGAGTGCCTCGTTGTGGCATCTGTTGTGGGGGATTAGCTCAAATGGTAGAGCGCTCGCTTAGCATGCGAGAGGTAGCGGGATCGATGCCCGCATCCTCCAAAATCTTTGTTTGCTGACGCGCCAGGAGAAATGAGTCAGAGCAACTCTGCTTGTATTTTCCTTGACGACGTTTCACTAGTCATCCAACAGGATTTCTCAATTACAATGGCTTCTACTAGAAATCTCATATTGGTGAGTCGTGCCTCAGTTATAGAGGTATGAAGTTGATTGCATTTGCATGACTGAAGCTATTTGGTGCGATTAAAAAATTGCAACAAGTCGTCTGGTTGCTCTGACTTATCCCTCCTGTTATACCATGATCTGAATGAATGAGAACCTTCAGAGATATTTCCTGCCGTTTTTCATAAGGAGGAATGCCTTTCTAGTTATTTCTTGCTCATGCAAGAAGCCTAGGAAGCATACCCGCATACCCGCATACCCGCGTAGCCCGGGCAAACCTTCGATAGCTCAGATGGTAGAGCGGAGGACTGTAGTAGGCTAAACGTCAGCCATCCTTAGGTCGCTGGTTCGATTCCGGCTCGAAGGACTTTTTTTTTTTCCTGACCAGCCACTATATTGGATGTGTCGGTCGGCAGACAAGCACTTTCCCTGGCTTGCTTTTCCTCTGCTATCTAGAAACACTCTTCATTCTTTGTCTTCTACTTTATCTAGAGAGTTCTCCTGTCTGTTTTGAGAGTTTGTTATTGGTCAGCACTGCTTCTGTAACTGGGTCATTCAACAGTAAGAAAAGGAAACCAGCGTCCCTGGGTGGGCTTGAACCACCAACCTTTCGGTTAACAGCCGAACGCGCTAACCGATTGCGCCACAGAGACTTTCGTGCGCCCTGGCCCTTCTGGTAGAGACATTCAGGTCAATGCCATTATGCCCGAATGGCTTTTTGAACAACACAATAAAACAAACATTTAAAAAACCTCTGTGTGCCCCAAGCGAATCTCTAACATTCAGCAAATGACTTTACCTCATAACTCCCTGATGGATAGTACCACAAAGACTGTCTTTTCCTTAGCAGCTTGACAACGGCTGGTTGGCGGAAATGATACTAGGGTGCAGCACACAGTAGCAGAGTGGCGCAGCGGAAGCGTGCTGGGCCCATAACCCAGAGGTCGATGGATCGAAACCATCCTCTGCTATCTCCTATTTTTTACAGTCCTCTGACACTACAATTTGCCAAAGGTCTATTATGAATGAAAACTTGGGATTCTGCACAGACGATAACGGTAAAGAGGCCCATATTGTTGGCTGTCTCTTGCTTGAAGTCCAGGATGTCTTCATAATCTCCCAGGTTTCTTTTTTATCCATGCATTCTTGGGCCCACAACAGAAAATGTCGATGGACCTGGGCCACCCTCTGCTTCATTTAAACTTTTTCAATCAAATTATTGGGATTGTTTATTCTTTATGAATATTCTGTCCTCTATACCCATTGAAAAGGTTCCTCAACCAACCAATCAGATGTAGTGTTAGACCATTTGACCTTTGTATATCCTCTAGTCTTGATTATACAAAGTCGCAGGGGAAAAGCTACACTTAAAAAAAAAAAAAAAAAAAAAAAAAAGATATTAGCGGAGTGAGCAGAGTGCCTCGTTGTGGCATCTGTTGTGGGGGATTAGCTCAAATGGTAGAGCGCTCGCTTAGCATGCGAGAGGTAGCGGGATCGATGCCCGCATCCTCCAAAATCTTTGTTTGCTGACGCGCCAGGAGAAATGAGTCAGAGCAACTCTGCTTGTATTTTCCTTGACGACGTTTCACTAGTCATCCAACAGGATTTCTCAATTACAATGGCTTCTACTAGAAATCTCATATTGGTGAGTCGTGCCTCAGTTATAGAGGTATGAAGTTGATTGCATTTGCATGACTGAAGCTATTTGGTGCGATTAAAAAATTGCAACAAGTCGTCTGGTTGCTCTAAATTATCCCTCCTGTTATACCATGATCTGAATGAATGAGAACCTTCAGAGATATTTCCTGCCATTTTTCATAAGGAGGAATGCCTTTCTAGTTATTTCTTGCTCATGCATGAAGCCTAGGAAGCATACCCGCATACCCGCGTAGCCCGGGCAAACCTTCGATAGCTCAGATGGTAGAGCGGAGGACTGTAGTAGGCTAAACGTCAGCCATCCTTAGGTCGCTGGTTCGATTCCGGCTCGAAGGACTTTTTTTTTTTCCTGACCAGCCACTATATTGGATGTGTCGGTCGGCAGACAAGCACTTTCCCTGGCTTGCTTTTCCTCTGCTATCTAGAAACACTCTTCATTCTTTGTCTTCTACTTTATCTAGAGAGTTCTCCTGTCTGTTTTGAGAGTTTGTTATTGGTCAGCACTGCTTCTGTAACTGGGTCATTCAACAGTAAGAAAAGGAAACCAGCGTCCCTGGGTGGGCTTGAACCACCAACCTTTCGGTTAACAGCCGAACGCGCTAACCGATTGCGCCACAGAGACTTTCGTGCGCCCTGGCCCTTCTGGTAGAGACATTCAGGTCAATGCCATTATGCCCGAATGGCTTTTTGAACAACACAATAAAACAAACATTTAAAAAACCTCTGTGTGCCCCAAGCGAATCTCTAACATTCAGCAAATGACTTTACCTCATAACTCCCTGATGGATAGTACCACAAAGACTGTCTTTTCCTTAGCAGCTTGACAACGGCTGGTTGGCGGAAATGATACTAGGGTGCAGCACACAGTAGCAGAGTGGCGCAGCGGAAGCGTGCTGGGCCCATAACCCAGAGGTCGATGGATCGAAACCATCCTCTGCTATCTCCTATTTTTTACAGTCCTCTGACACTACAATTTGCCAAAGGTCTATTATGAATGAAAACTTGGGATTCTGCACAGACGATAACGGTAAAGAGGCCCATATTGTTGGCTGTCTCTTGCTTGAAGTCCAGGATGTCTTCATAATCTCCCAGGTTTCTTTTTTATCCATGCATTCTTGGGCCCACAACAGAAAATGTCGATGGACCTGGGCCACCCTCTGCTTCATTTAAACTTTTTCAATCAAATTATTGGGATTGTTTATTCTTTATGAATATTCTGTCCTCTATACCCATTGAAAAGGTTCCTCAACCAACCAATCAGATGTAGTGTTAGACCATTTGACCTTTGTATATCCTCTAGTCTTGATTATACAAAGTCGCAGGGGAAAAGCTACACTTAAAAAAAAAAAAAAAAAAAAAAAAAAGATATTAGCGGAGTGAGCAGAGTGCCTCGTTGTGGCATCTGTTGTGGGGGATTAGCTCAAATGGTAGAGCGCTCGCTTAGCATGCGAGAGGTAGCGGGATCGATGCCCGCATCCTCCAAAATCTTTGTTTGCTGACGCGCCAGGAGAAATGAGTCAGAGCAACTCTGCTTGTATTTTCCTTGACGACGTTTCACTAGTCATCCAACAGGATTTCTCAATTACAATGGCTTCTACTAGAAATCTCATATTGGTGAGTCGTGCCTCAGTTATAGAGGTATGAAGTTGATTGCATTTGCATGACTGAAGCTATTTGGTGCGATTAAAAAATTGCAACAAGTCGTCTGGTTGCTCTGACTTATCCCTCCTGTTATACCATGATCTGAATGAATGAGAACCTTCAGAGATATTTCCTGCCGTTTTTCATAAGGAGGAATGCCTTTCTAGTTATTTCTTGCTCATGCAAGAAGCCTAGGAAGCATACCCGCATACCCGCGTAGCCCGGGCAAACCTTCGATAGCTCAGATGGTAGAGCGGAGGACTGTAGTAGGCTAAACGTCAGCCATCCTTAGGTCGCTGGTTCGATTCCGGCTCGAAGGACTTTTTTTTTTTCCTGACCAGCCACTATATTGGATGTGTCGGTCGGCAGACAAGCACTTTCCCTGGCTTGCTTTTCCTCTGCTATCTAGAAACACTCTTCATTCTTTGTCTTCTACTTTATCTAGAGAGTTCTCCTGTCTGTTTTGAGAGTTTGTTATTGGTCAGCACTGCTTCTGTAACTGGGTCATTCAACAGTAAGAAAAGGAAACCAGCGTCCCTGGGTGGGCTTGAACCACCAACCTTTCGGTTAACAGCCGAACGCGCTAACCGATTGCGCCACAGAGACTTTCGTGCGCCCTGGCCCTTCTGGTAGAGACATTCAGGTCAATGCCATTATGCCCGAATGGCTTTTTGAACAACACAATAAAACAAACATTTAAAAAACCTCTGTGTGCCCCAAGCGAATCTCTAACATTCAGCAAATGACTTTACCTCATAACTCCCTGATGGATAGTACCACAAAGACTGTCTTTTCCTTAGCAGCTTGACAACGGCTGGTTGGCGGAAATGATACTAGGGTGCAGCACACAGTAGCAGAGTGGCGCAGCGGAAGCGTGCTGGGCCCATAACCCAGAGGTCGATGGATCGAAACCATCCTCTGCTATCTCCTATTTTTTACAGTCCTCTGACACTACAATTTGCCAAAGGTCTATTATGAATGAAAACTTGGGATTCTGCACAGACGATAACGGTAAAGAGGCCCATATTGTTGGCTGTCTCTTGCTTGAAGTCCAGGATGTCTTCATAATCTCCCAGGTTTCTTTTTTATCCATGCATTCTTGGGCCCACAACAGAAAATGTCGATGGACCTGGGCCACCCTCTGCTTCATTTAAACTTTTTCAATCAAATTATTGGGATTGTTTATTCTTTATGAATATTCTGTCCTCTATACCCATTGAAAAGGTTCCTCAACCAACCAATCAGATGTAGTGTTAGACCATTTGACCTTTGTATATCCTCTAGTCTTGATTATACAAAGTCGCAGGGGAAAAGCTACACTTAAAAAAAAAAAAAAAAAAAAAAGATATTAGCGGAGTGAGCAGAGTGCCTCGTTGTGGCATCTGTTGTGGGGGATTAGCTCAAATGGTAGAGCGCTCGCTTAGCATGCGAGAGGTAGCGGGATCGATGCCCGCATCCTCCAAAATCTTTGTTTGCTGACGCGCCAGGAGAAATGAGTCAGAGCAACTCTGCTTGTATTTTCCTTGACGACGTTTCACTAGTCATCCAACAGGATTTCTCAATTACAATGGCTTCTACTAGAAATCTCATATTGGTGAGTCGTGCCTCAGTTATAGAGGTATGAAGTTGATTGCATTTGCATGACTGAAGCTATTTGGTGCGATTAAAAAATTGCAACAAGTCGTCTGGTTGCTCTGAATTATCCCTCCTGTTATACCATGATCTGAATGAATGAGAACCTTCAGAGATATTTCCTGCCGTTTTTCATAAGGAGGAATGCCTTTCTAGTTATTTCTTGCTCATGCAAGAAGCCTAGGAAGCATACCCGCATACCCGCGTAGCCCGGGCAAACCTTCGATAGCTCAGATGGTAGAGCGGAGGACTGTAGTAGGCTAAACGTCAGCCATCCTTAGGTCGCTGGTTCGATTCCGGCTCGAAGGACTTTTTTTTTTTCCTGACCAGCCACTATATTGGATGTGTCGGTCGGCAGACAAGCACTTTCCCTGGCTTGCTTTTCCTCTGCTATCTAGAAACACTCTTCATTCTTTGTCTTCTACTTTATCTAGAGAGTTCTCCTGTCTGTTTTGAGAGTTTGTTATTGGTCAGCACTGCTTCTGTAACTGGGTCATTCAACAGTAAGAAAAGGAAACCAGCGTCCCTGGGTGGGCTTGAACCACCAACCTTTCGGTTAACAGCCGAACGCGCTAACCGATTGCGCCACAGAGACTTTCGTGCGCCCTGGCCCTTCTGGTAGAGACATTCAGGTCAATGCCATTATGCCCGAATGGCTTTTTGAACAACACAATAAAACAAACATTTAAAAAACCTCTGTGTGCCCCAAGCGAATCTCTAACATTCAGCAAATGACTTTACCTCATAACTCCCTGATGGATAGTACCACAAAGACTGTCTTTTCCTTAGCAGCTTGACAACGGCTGGTTGGCGGAAATGATACTAGGGTGCAGCACACAGTAGCAGAGTGGCGCAGCGGAAGCGTGCTGGGCCCATAACCCAGAGGTCGATGGATCGAAACCATCCTCTGCTATCTCCTATTTTTTACAGTCCTCTGACACTACAATTTGCCAAAGGTCTATTATGAATGAAAACTTGGGATTCTGCACAGACGATAACGGTAAAGAGGCCCATATTGTTGGCTGTCTCTTGCTTGAAGTCCAGGATGTCTTCATAATCTCCCAGGTTTCTTTTTTATCCATGCATTCTTGGGCCCACAACAGAAAATGTCGATGGACCTGGGCCACCCTCTGCTTCATTTAAACTTTTTCAATCAAATTATTGGGATTGTTTATTCTTTATGAATATTCTGTCCTCTATACCCATTGAAAAGGTTCCTCAACCAACCAATCAGATGTAGTGTTAGACCATTTGACCTTTGTATATCCTCTAGTCTTGATTATACAAAGTCGCAGGGGAAAAGCTACACTTAAAAAAAAAAAAAAAAAAAAGATATTAGCGGAGTGAGCAGAGTGCCTCGTTGTGGCATCTGTTGTGGGGGATTAGCTCAAATGGTAGAGCGCTCGCTTAGCATGCGAGAGGTAGCGGGATCGATGCCCGCATCCTCCAAAATCTTTGTTTGCTGACGCGCCAGGAGAAATGAGTCAGAGCAACTCTGCTTGTATTTTCCTTGACGACGTTTCACTAGTCATCCAACAGGATTTCTCAATTACAATGGCTTCTACTAGAAATCTCATATTGGTGAGTCGTGCCTCAGTTATAGAGGTATGAAGTTGATTGCATTTGCATGACTGAAGCTATTTGGTGCGATTAAAAAATTGCAACAAGTCGTCTGGTTGCTCTAAATTATCCCTCCTGTTATACCATGATCTGAATGAATGAGAACCTTCAGAGATATTTCCTGCCATTTTTCATAAGGAGGAATGCCTTTCTAGTTATTTCTTGCTCATGCATGAAGCCTAGGAAGCATACCCGCATACCCGCATACCCGCGTAGCCCGGGCAAACCTTCGATAGCTCAGATGGTAGAGCGGAGGACTGTAGTAGGCTAAACGTCAGCCATCCTTAGGTCGCTGGTTCGATTCCGGCTCGAAGGACTTTTTTTTTTTCCTGACCAGCCACTATATTGGATGTGTCGGTCGGCAGACAAGCACTTTCCCTGGCTTGCTTTTCCTCTGCTATCTAGAAACACTCTTCATTCTTTGTCTTCTACTTTATCTAGAGAGTTCTCCTGTCTGTTTTGAGAGTTTGTTATTGGTCAGCACTGCTTCTGTAACTGGGTCATTCAACAGTAAGAAAAGGAAACCAGCGTCCCTGGGTGGGCTTGAACCACCAACCTTTCGGTTAACAGCCGAACGCGCTAACCGATTGCGCCACAGAGACTTTCGTGCGCCCTGGCCCTTCTGGTAGAGACATTCAGGTCAATGCCATTATGCCCGAATGGCTTTTTGAACAACACAATAAAACAAACATTTAAAAAACCTCTGTGTGCCCCAAGCGAATCTCTAACATTCAGCAAATGACTTTACCTCATAACTCCCTGATGGATAGTACCACAAAGACTGTCTTTTCCTTAGCAGCTTGACAACGGCTGGTTGGCGGAAATGATACTAGGGTGCAGCACACAGTAGCAGAGTGGCGCAGCGGAAGCGTGCTGGGCCCATAACCCAGAGGTCGATGGATCGAAACCATCCTCTGCTATCTCCTATTTTTTACAGTCCTCTGACACTACAATTTGCCAAAGGTCTATTATGAATGAAAACTTGGGATTCTGCACAGACGATAACGGTAAAGAGGCCCATATTGTTGGCTGTCTCTTGCTTGAAGTCCAGGATGTCTTCATAATCTCCCAGGTTTCTTTTTTATCCATGCATTCTTGGGCCCACAACAGAAAATGTCGATGGACCTGGGCCACCCTCTGCTTCATTTAAACTTTTTCAATCAAATTATTGGGATTGTTTATTCTTTATGAATATTCTGTCCTCTATACCCATTGAAAAGGTTCCTCAACCAACCAATCAGATGTAGTGTTAGACCATTTGACCTTTGTATATCCTCTAGTCTTGATTATACAAAGTCGCAGGGGAAAAGCTACACTTAAAAAAAAAAAAAAAAAAAGATATTAGCGGAGTGAGCAGAGTGCCTCGTTGTGGCATCTGTTGTGGGGGATTAGCTCAAATGGTAGAGCGCTCGCTTAGCATGCGAGAGGTAGCGGGATCGATGCCCGCATCCTCCAAAATCTTTGTTTGCTGACGCGCCAGGAGAAATGAGTCAGAGCAACTCTGCTTGTATTTTCCTTGACGACGTTTCACTAGTCATCCAACAGGATTTCTCAATTACAATGGCTTCTACTAGAAATCTCATATTGGTGAGTCGTGCCTCAGTTATAGAGGTATGAAGTTGATTGCATTTGCATGACTGAAGCTATTTGGTGCGATTAAAAAATTGCAACAAGTCGTCTGGTTGCTCTAAATTATCCCTCCTGTTATACCATGATCTGAATGAATGAGAACCTTCAGAGATATTTCCTGCCATTTTTCATAAGGAGGAATGCCTTTCTAGTTATTTCTTGCTCATGCATGAAGCCTAGGAAGCATACCCGCATACCCGCGTAGCCCGGGCAAACCTTCGATAGCTCAGATGGTAGAGCGGAGGACTGTAGTAGGCTAAACGTCAGCCATCCTTAGGTCGCTGGTTCGATTCCGGCTCGAAGGACTTTTTTTTTTTCCTGACCAGCCACTATATTGGATGTGTCGGTCGGCAGACAAGCACTTTCCCTGGCTTGCTTTTCCTCTGCTATCTAGAAACACTCTTCATTCTTTGTCTTCTACTTTATCTAGAGAGTTCTCCTGTCTGTTTTGAGAGTTTGTTATTGGTCAGCACTGCTTCTGTAACTGGGTCATTCAACAGTAAGAAAAGGAAACCAGCGTCCCTGGGTGGGCTTGAACCACCAACCTTTCGGTTAACAGCCGAACGCGCTAACCGATTGCGCCACAGAGACTTTCGTGCGCCCTGGCCCTTCTGGTAGAGACATTCAGGTCAATGCCATTATGCCCGAATGGCTTTTTGAACAACACAATAAAACAAACATTTAAAAAACCTCTGTGTGCCCCAAGCGAATCTCTAACATTCAGCAAATGACTTTACCTCATAACTCCCTGATGGATAGTACCACAAAGACTGTCTTTTCCTTAGCAGCTTGACAACGGCTGGTTGGCGGAAATGATACTAGGGTGCAGCACACAGTAGCAGAGTGGCGCAGCGGAAGCGTGCTGGGCCCATAACCCAGAGGTCGATGGATCGAAACCATCCTCTGCTATCTCCTATTTTTTACAGTCCTCTGACACTACAATTTGCCAAAGGTCTATTATGAATGAAAACTTGGGATTCTGCACAGACGATAACGGTAAAGAGGCCCATATTGTTGGCTGTCTCTTGCTTGAAGTCCAGGATGTCTTCATAATCTCCCAGGTTTCTTTTTTATCCATGCATTCTTGGGCCCACAACAGAAAATGTCGATGGACCTGGGCCACCCTCTGCTTCATTTAAACTTTTTCAATCAAATTATTGGGATTGTTTATTCTTTATGAATATTCTGTCCTCTATACCCATTGAAAAGGTTCCTCAACCAACCAATCAGATGTAGTGTTAGACCATTTGACCTTTGTATATCCTCTAGTCTTGATTATACAAAGTCGCAGGGGAAAAGCTACACTTAAAAAAAAAAAAAAAAAAAAAAGATATTAGCGGAGTGAGCAGAGTGCCTCGTTGTGGCATCTGTTGTGGGGGATTAGCTCAAATGGTAGAGCGCTCGCTTAGCATGCGAGAGGTAGCGGGATCGATGCCCGCATCCTCCAAAATCTTTGTTTGCTGACGCGCCAGGAGAAATGAGTCAGAGCAACTCTGCTTGTATTTTCCTTGACGACGTTTCACTAGTCATCCAACAGGATTTCTCAATTACAATGGCTTCTACTAGAAATCTCATATTGGTGAGTCGTGCCTCAGTTATAGAGGTATGAAGTTGATTGCATTTGCATGACTGAAGCTATTTGGTGCGATTAAAAAATTGCAACAAGTCGTCTGGTTGCTCTAAATTATCCCTCCTGTTATACCATGATCTGAATGAATGAGAACCTTCAGAGATATTTCCTGCCATTTTTCATAAGGAGGAATGCCTTTCTAGTTATTTCTTGCTCATGCATGAAGCCTAGGAAGCATACCCGCATACCCGCATACCCGCATACCCGCATACCCGCGTAGCCCGGGCAAACCTTCGATAGCTCAGATGGTAGAGCGGAGGACTGTAGTAGGCTAAACGTCAGCCATCCTTAGGTCGCTGGTTCGATTCCGGCTCGAAGGACTTTTTTTTTTTCCTGACCAGCCACTATATTGGATGTGTCGGTCGGCAGACAAGCACTTTCCCTGGCTTGCTTTTCCTCTGCTATCTAGAAACACTCTTCATTCTTTGTCTTCTACTTTATCTAGAGAGTTCTCCTGTCTGTTTTGAGAGTTTGTTATTGGTCAGCACTGCTTCTGTAACTGGGTCATTCAACAGTAAGAAAAGGAAACCAGCGTCCCTGGGTGGGCTTGAACCACCAACCTTTCGGTTAACAGCCGAACGCGCTAACCGATTGCGCCACAGAGACTTTCGTGCGCCCTGGCCCTTCTGGTAGAGACATTCAGGTCAATGCCATTATGCCCGAATGGCTTTTTGAACAACACAATAAAACAAACATTTAAAAAACCTCTGTGTGCCCCAAGCGAATCTCTAACATTCAGCAAATGACTTTACCTCATAACTCCCTGATGGATAGTACCACAAAGACTGTCTTTTCCTTAGCAGCTTGACAACGGCTGGTTGGCGGAAATGATACTAGGGTGCAGCACACAGTAGCAGAGTGGCGCAGCGGAAGCGTGCTGGGCCCATAACCCAGAGGTCGATGGATCGAAACCATCCTCTGCTATCTCCTATTTTTTACAGTCCTCTGACACTACAATTTGCCAAAGGTCTATTATGAATGAAAACTTGGGATTCTGCACAGACGATAACGGTAAAGAGGCCCATATTGTTGGCTGTCTCTTGCTTGAAGTCCAGGATGTCTTCATAATCTCCCAGGTTTCTTTTTTATCCATGCATTCTTGGGCCCACAACAGAAAATGTCGATGGACCTGGGCCACCCTCTGCTTCATTTAAACTTTTTCAATCAAATTATTGGGATTGTTTATTCTTTATGAATATTCTGTCCTCTATACCCATTGAAAAGGTTCCTCAACCAACCAATCAGATGTAGTGTTAGACCATTTGACCTTTGTATATCCTCTAGTCTTGATTATACAAAGTCGCAGGGGAAAAGCTACACTTAAAAAAAAAAAAAAAAAAAAAAAAAGATATTAGCGGAGTGAGCAGAGTGCCTCGTTGTGGCATCTGTTGTGGGGGATTAGCTCAAATGGTAGAGCGCTCGCTTAGCATGCGAGAGGTAGCGGGATCGATGCCCGCATCCTCCAAAATCTTTGTTTGCTGACGCGCCAGGAGAAATGAGTCAGAGCAACTCTGCTTGTATTTTCCTTGACGACGTTTCACTAGTCATCCAACAGGATTTCTCAATTACAATGGCTTCTACTAGAAATCTCATATTGGTGAGTCGTGCCTCAGTTATAGAGGTATGAAGTTGATTGCATTTGCATGACTGAAGCTATTTGGTGCGATTAAAAAATTGCAACAAGTCGTCTGGTTGCTCTAAATTATCCCTCCTGTTATACCATGATCTGAATGAATGAGAACCTTCAGAGATATTTCCTGCCATTTTTCATAAGGAGGAATGCCTTTCTAGTTATTTCTTGCTCATGCATGAAGCCTAGGAAGCATACCCGCATACCCGCGTAGCCCGGGCAAACCTTCGATAGCTCAGATGGTAGAGCGGAGGACTGTAGTAGGCTAAACGTCAGCCATCCTTAGGTCGCTGGTTCGATTCCGGCTCGAAGGACTTTTTTTTTTTCCTGACCAGCCACTATATTGGATGTGTCGGTCGGCAGACAAGCACTTTCCCTGGCTTGCTTTTCCTCTGCTATCTAGAAACACTCTTCATTCTTTGTCTTCTACTTTATCTAGAGAGTTCTCCTGTCTGTTTTGAGAGTTTGTTATTGGTCAGCACTGCTTCTGTAACTGGGTCATTCAACAGTAAGAAAAGGAAACCAGCGTCCCTGGGTGGGCTTGAACCACCAACCTTTCGGTTAACAGCCGAACGCGCTAACCGATTGCGCCACAGAGACTTTCGTGCGCCCTGGCCCTTCTGGTAGAGACATTCAGGTCAATGCCATTATGCCCGAATGGCTTTTTGAACAACACAATAAAACAAACATTTAAAAAACCTCTGTGTGCCCCAAGCGAATCTCTAACATTCAGCAAATGACTTTACCTCATAACTCCCTGATGGATAGTACCACAAAGACTGTCTTTTCCTTAGCAGCTTGACAACGGCTGGTTGGCGGAAATGATACTAGGGTGCAGCACACAGTAGCAGAGTGGCGCAGCGGAAGCGTGCTGGGCCCATAACCCAGAGGTCGATGGATCGAAACCATCCTCTGCTATCTCCTATTTTTTACAGTCCTCTGACACTACAATTTGCCAAAGGTCTATTATGAATGAAAACTTGGGATTCTGCACAGACGATAACGGTAAAGAGGCCCATATTGTTGGCTGTCTCTTGCTTGAAGTCCAGGATGTCTTCATAATCTCCCAGGTTTCTTTTTTATCCATGCATTCTTGGGCCCACAACAGAAAATGTCGATGGACCTGGGCCACCCTCTGCTTCATTTAAACTTTTTCAATCAAATTATTGGGATTGTTTATTCTTTATGAATATTCTGTCCTCTATACCCATTGAAAAGGTTCCTCAACCAACCAATCAGATGTAGTGTTAGACCATTTGACCTTTGTATATCCTCTAGTCTTGATTATACAAAGTCGCAGGGGAAAAGCTACACTTAAAAAAAAAAAAAAAGATATTAGCGGAGTGAGCAGAGTGCCTCGTTGTGGCATCTGTTGTGGGGGATTAGCTCAAATGGTAGAGCGCTCGCTTAGCATGCGAGAGGTAGCGGGATCGATGCCCGCATCCTCCAAAATCTTTGTTTGCTGACGCGCCAGGAGAAATGAGTCAGAGCAACTCTGCTTGTATTTTCCTTGACGACGTTTCACTAGTCATCCAACAGGATTTCTCAATTACAATGGCTTCTACTAGAAATCTCATATTGGTGAGTCGTGCCTCAGTTATAGAGGTATGAAGTTGATTGCATTTGCATGACTGAAGCTATTTGGTGCGATTAAAAAATTGCAACAAGTCGTCTGGTTGCTCTAAATTATCCCTCCTGTTATACCATGATCTGAATGAATGAGAACCTTCAGAGATATTTCCTGCCATTTTTCATAAGGAGGAATGCCTTTCTAGTTATTTCTTGCTCATGCATGAAGCCTAGGAAGCATACCCGCATACCCACGTAGCCCGGGCAAACCTTCGATAGCTCAGATGGTAGAGCGGAGGACTGTAGTAGGCTAAACGTCAGCCATCCTTAGGTCGCTGGTTCGATTCCGGCTCGAAGGACTTTTTTTTTTTCCTGACCAGCCACTATATTGGATGTGTCGGTCGGCAGACAAGCACTTTCCCTGGCTTGCTTTTCCTCTGCTATCTAGAAACACTCTTCATTCTTTGTCTTCTACTTTATCTAGAGAGTTCTCCTGTCTGTTTTGAGAGTTTGTTATTGGTCAGCACTGCTTCTGTAACTGGGTCATTCAACAGTAAGAAAAGGAAACCAGCGTCCCTGGGTGGGCTTGAACCACCAACCTTTCGGTTAACAGCCGAACGCGCTAACCGATTGCGCCACAGAGACTTTCGTGCGCCCTGGCCCTTCTGGTAGAGACATTCAGGTCAATGCCATTATGCCCGAATGGCTTTTTGAACAACACAATAAAACAAACATTTAAAAAACCTCTGTGTGCCCCAAGCGAATCTCTAACATTCAGCAAATGACTTTACCTCATAACTCCCTGATGGATAGTACCACAAAGACTGTCTTTTCCTTAGCAGCTTGACAACGGCTGGTTGGCGGAAATGATACTAGGGTGCAGCACACAGTAGCAGAGTGGCGCAGCGGAAGCGTGCTGGGCCCATAACCCAGAGGTCGATGGATCGAAACCATCCTCTGCTATCTCCTATTTTTTACAGTCCTCTGACACTACAATTTGCCAAAGGTCTATTATGAATGAAAACTTGGGATTCTGCACAGACGATAACGGTAAAGAGGCCCATATTGTTGGCTGTCTCTTGCTTGAAGTCCAGGATGTCTTCATAATCTCCCAGGTTTCTTTTTTATCCATGCATTCTTGGGCCCACAACAGAAAATGTCGATGGACCTGGGCCACCCTCTGCTTCATTTAAACTTTTTCAATCAAATTATTGGGATTGTTTATTCTTTATGAATATTCTGTCCTCTATACCCATTGAAAAGGTTCCTCAACCAACCAATCAGATGTAGTGTTAGACCATTTGACCTTTGTATATCCTCTAGTCTTGATTATACAAAGTCGCAGGGGAAAAGCTACACTAAAAAAAAAAAAAAAAAAAAAAAAAAAAAGATATTAGCGGAGTGAGCAGAGTGCCTCGTTGTGGCATCTGTTGTGGGGGATTAGCTCAAATGGTAGAGCGCTCGCTTAGCATGCGAGAGGTAGCGGGATCGATGCCCGCATCCTCCAAAATCTTTGTTTGCTGACGCGCCAGGAGAAATGAGTCAGAGCAACTCTGCTTGTATTTTCCTTGACGACGTTTCACTAGTCATCCAACAGGATTTCTCAATTACAATGGCTTCTACTAGAAATCTCATATTGGTGAGTCGTGCCTCAGTTATAGAGGTATGAAGTTGATTGCATTTGCATGACTGAAGCTATTTGGTGCGATTAAAAAATTGCAACAAGTCGTCTGGTTGCTCTAAATTATCCCTCCTGTTATACCATGATCTGAATGAATGAGAACCTTCAGAGATATTTCCTGCCATTTTTCATAAGGAGGAATGCCTTTCTAGTTATTTCTTGCTCATGCAAGAAGCCTAGGAAGCATACCCGCATACCCGCATACCCGCGTAGACTGGGCAAACCTTTGATAGCTCAGATGGTAGAGCGGAGGACTGTAGTAGGCTAAACATCAGCCATCCTTAGGTCGCTGGTTCGATTCCAGCTCGAAGGACTTTTTTTTTTTTCCTGACCAGCCACTATATTGGATGTGTCGGTCGGCAGACAAGCACTTTCCCTGGCTTGCTTTTCTTCTGCTATCTAGAAACACTCTTCATTCTTTGTCTTCTACTTTATCTAGAGAGTTCTCCTGTCTGTTTTGAGAGTTTGTTATTGGTCAGCACTGCTTCTGTAACTGGGTCATTCAACAGTAAGAAAAGGAAACCAGCGTCCCTGGGTGGGCTTGAACCACCAACCTTTCAGTTAACAGCCGAATGCGCTAACCGATTGCGCCACAGAGACTTTCGTGCGCCATGGCCCTTCTGGTAGAGACATTCAGGTCAATGCCATTATACCCGAATGGCTTTTTGAACAACAAAATAAAACAAACATTTAAAAAACCTCTGTGTGCCCCAAGCGAATCTCTAACATTCAGCAAATGACTTTACCTCATAACTCCCTGATGGATAGTACCACAAAGACTGTTTTTTCCTTAGCAGTTCGACAACGGCTGGTTGGCGGAAATGATACTAGGGTGCAGCACACAGTAGCAGAGTGGCGCAGCGGAAGCGTGCTGGGCCCATAACCCAGAGGTCGATGGATCGAAACCATTCTCTGCTATCTCCTATTTTTTACAGTCCTCTGACACTACAATTTGCCAAAGGTCTATTATGAATGAAAACTTGGGATTCTGCACAGACGGTAAAGAGGCCCATATTGTTGGCTGTCTCTTGCTTGAAGTCCAGGATGTCTTCATAATCTCCCAGGTTTCTTTTTTATCCATGCATTCTTGGGCCCACAACAGAAAATGTCGATGGACCTGGGCCACCCTCTGCTTCATTTAAACTTTTTCAATCAAATTATTGGGATTGTTTATTCTTTATGAATATTCTGTCCTCTATACCCATTGAAAAGGTTCCTCAACCAACCAATCAGATGTAGTGTTAGACCATTTGACCTTTGTATATCCTCTAGTCTTGATTATACAAAGTCGCAGGGGAAAAGCTACACTTAAAAAAATTAAAAAAAAATAAAAAAAAAGATATTAGCGGAGGGTGCAGTACACAGTAGCAGAGTGGCGCAGCGGAAGCGTGCTGGGCCCATAACCCAGAGGTCGATGGATCGAAACCATCCTCTGTTATATCCTATTTTTTACAGTCCTCTGACATTACAATTTGCCAATCTACAGAACACTGATCCCAAGCCCGAACTTCTGTGCGTGATTTTTCTCTCGCGAGTGCAAAATGCATTACAATGTTTTGCACTCACGCGGAAAAATCGTGGGTGTTCCCGTAACGCACCCGCACATTTTCCCGAAACGACCGCCTGAAAGAGGCCTAAGGGTTACGCCCGCTTCACAGTGACAGACCTAACTCTGACAGGCCAAACTCCCCTTTTAACGCACCGCAAACAACCGCAAACAGTCCATTTGCACAACCGCAAACTCCCCATTTGCACATGGTTGGATACCAAGCTAGCCATGTCCCGTTCCTTGTCCTCACTGACGTCATTGAAGGTCTCTTCCTCCACCCAGCCACGTACAACACCAAGGGTCCCCGAAAGGTGACAACAAGCCCCCTGGGACGCCTGCTGTGGTTGGTCTTCCACCTCCTCAAAGCCACCTTCCTCCTCTGACTCCTCATCTTCAGACTCCTCTCTCTGCGTTGCCGCAGGTCCAGCAATCGACGACGACAAGGCTGCTTCTGGTGGTGATGGTGACCACAACTCTTCCTTTTCATCTATGCCTGATCCAGCACTCTTCGCAGGGCACGCTCCAGAAAAAACGCATATGGGATGAGGTCGATGATGTTGCCTTGGGTTTGACTGACCAGGTTTGTCACCTCCGCAAAAGGACGCATGAGCCTACAGCCATTGTGCACGAACGTTCAGTAACGCGGTCAAAAAATACCCAGCTCCGCAGAGGCTGTCCTTTTCTTTTTTTTTATTAAAAAAATCTGTTCTTACCAGTTTAATCTCTGTTTTGTTCCCTATCAGGGGACGTGTATGGAAAAGATTTTAGGAACCGAGAGATGGAAAAAGATGATTGGTCGGTCCTCTTACTTCCAACTTGGGGCACTGCGCGTGCGCCGTGCAATGTACTGTGCCACCCTATATGAGTGGTGTGTTAACTAGTACTATTCTTATCAGTTTAATCCCTGTTACGTCCCCTATCAGGGGACATGTATCGAATAGATTTTAGACAACCGCAAAGAGTTGTCAATAGTTGACACACTCATGAAATACATTTTATTTCTCTATGCGTCAATCTTGGAGTAGTGATGACTGTGCTCATGCGCACGTTTGGGAGATTGCAGGCGATGGCAGTTTTTCAAAGCCTATGGTCATGTTGAGGTAGTTCAGTGACAGTTAAGTGACCCAGAAAACAATGATTCTGCAGTGTGGACCCATTGTTGGCCTAGTAGGCTTTAATGATCACCATAGATGATAACAAAGAAAATTAATGTTTTTTCTATGAAAAATTATCCAGTCGCTTTTGGTCTGTTCACAATGAAGCAACAACCTTATCATCTGGGGTGTGCCAACATTGCCAACACACTCATAGAGGTGGTCGCTTCATTGTGATACGCAAGTCCCTTCACCACAACAAGGCAATGATCACGAAGGGGAATTGACACATGTATGTGCCTTTTTTGTTTGTTTTGTTTTTGCAGCCACAGTGCAGCACCAGAGGCCAGAAAAATTAGGCATGTACACATGCCTGTAAAATTAGGTATTGTTGCAGCCGGAAAAATTGATGTTTTCCAGGCAGAAAGTGCACTAAAACATTGCGGCTTGAACCCTAGTTGGTGGCGGAGAAGTCACGCAAGTCATCCAGCATGCAGAGATTAAATACAGCAGCGTGTGGACCATTTTATAGCCCAAGGCATCTCATCAGGCCTTTTTTAGTCAAATGCATCCCCCACTGTCAGTCCCTTCGGTATCTACGCCTCATTCATCTTAATAAAGGTGAGGTAATCTAGACTTTTTTGACCTAGACGACTTCTCTTGTCAGTGACAATACCTCCTGCTGCGCTGAAGGTCCTTTCTGACAGGACACTTGAAGCGGGGCAGGCCAGAAGTTCTATCGCAAATTGGGATAGCTCAGGCCACAGGTCAAGCCTGCACACCCAGTAGTCAAGGGGTTCAACGCTCCTCAGAGTGTCGATATCTGCAGTTAAGGCGAGGTAGTCTGCTACTTGTCGGTCGAGTCGTTCTCTGAGGGTGGACCCCGAAGGGCTGTGGCGATGCGTAGGACTTAAAAAGCTCTGCATGTCCTCCATCAACAACACGTCTGTAAAGCGTCCTGTCCTTGCTGGCGTGGTCGTGGTAGGAGGAGGATTACTTTCACCTCTTCCCCTGTTAGATTCCCGTTGTGCTGTGACATCACCCTTATATGCATTTCAGCCACTCTCTGCTTATACCGGGGGTCTAGTAGCGTGGCCACCCAGTACAGGTCGTTCTCCTTCAGCCTTTTTATACGAGGGTCCCTCAACAGGCATGACAGCATGAAAGACCCCATTTGCACAAGGTTGGATGCCGAGCTACTCATGTCCCGTTCATCATCCCCACTGATCTCATTGAAGGTCTGATTTCTGATTGTATGGGGCATCTGGAAAAAGGCTTGTCCGGAGAAGAAAAGGTGAGCGCTACCATCAGTCCTGTGTCATGCCAACAGTAAAACATCCTGAGACCATTCATGTGTGTGGTTGCTTCTCATCCAAGGGAGTGGGCTCACTCACAATTTTGCCCAAAAACACAGCCATGAATAAAGAATGGCACCAAAACACCCTCCAACAGCAACTTCTTCCAACAATCCAACAACAGTTTGGTGAAGAACAATGCATTTTCCAGCACGATGGAGCACCGTGCCATAAGGCAAAAGTGATAACTAAGTGGCTCGGGGACCAAAACGTTGACATTTTGGGTCCATGGCCTGGAAACTCCCCAGATCTTAATCCCATTGAGAACTTGTGGTCAATCCTCAAGAGGCGGGTGGACAAACAAAAACCCACTCATTCTGACAAACTCCAAGAAGTGATTATGAAAGAATGGGTTGCTATCAGTCAGGAATTGGCCCAGAAGTTGATTGAGAGCATGCCCAGTCGAATTGCAGAGGTCCTGAAAAAGAAGGGACAACACTGACTCTTTGCATAAATGTCATGTAATTGTCGATTAAAGCGTTTGAAACGTATGAAGTGCGTGTAATTATATTTCACTATATCACAGAAACAACTGAAACAAAGATCTAAAAGCAGTTTAGCAGAAAACTGTGAAAACTAATATTTTTGTCATTCTCAAAACTTTTGGCCACAACTGTACAGTCTGTGGGCCTGACATACACTGGCAGGCAACTGCAATTATATTACAGAGGAAAAATTAAATGACTTTTTTATCTGCAAGGTACTGTGCCACCCGATATGAGTGGTGGGCACTGGCAGTGGGCACAGTACAGTCAGTGGGCCTGACACACTGGCAGGCAACTGCAATTATATTAAAGGGTAAAAATGTAATGACTTTTTTATCTGCAAGGTGCTGTGCCACCCTATATGAGTGGTGTGCACACAGTACTGTCTGTGACTGAGCCTGCAGCCTCTCACACACGGGCAGGCAACTGCAATATATATATATATATATATATATATATATATAAAAATAAATAAAAGCAGACTGATGTACCAGCCCTAAAAAGGGCTTTTTGGGGTGCTGTCAGGACGCTGTCCTTACAGCAGATGAGTCTTTGAGGACTGGAGTGGACACAGAACACTGGCCTAGTTAACGATTTCCCTATTAATTCAGCAGCAGCAGCAGCAGCAGCACTCTCCCTGCTCTAACACTGCAGCTTCAGAATGAATCTAAGATAGATGCTGTCCTTGCTTTTTGATTGGAGGTGGGAGGGTCTGGGAGGGAGGGTATGCTGATTGGCTGGAATGTGTCTGCTGACTGTGAGGTACAGGGTCAAAGTTTGCTCAATGATGACGTATAGGGGGCGGATCCAACATCGCATATGTTCGCCCGCCGCGGCGAACGCGAACAAGCGATGTTCGCCGGGAACTGTTCGCCGGCGAATAGTTCGGGACATCTCTACTATTCACCTCTATCTGCACTTATCCCTGAAGAGAGAGGCAAAGAGCTTAGGCCAGTGGTCGGCAAAGTGCGGCTCGCGAGCCACAAGCGGCTCTTTAGACCCTTGAATGCGGCTCTTTGGTGCGGGCTCCCACGAAACCAACTCATCCTGCACTACAGAGGAATCTTGCCTGTGGGACGCATTTGCGTTCCACAAAGCAAAAGAGGGCGTGTTGCTCCTGCATCGGGTCCAGAGTCCTGCCCTTGCACCTCTGTCACTGACCTGACATCAGTGACATTGCTCCGCCTCTCCCTCTCCTCAGTTCTTATGATGGACAGTGACCAGCAACAGGACGGACCGATGTGGGCGGAGCTATAATAGCCTTGCCCCCTTTTCTACCCGCGATTCCTGCAGCCTGATTGAACCTTCCAATCTTCCATGCCCAGCAAGCTGAACATCAGTTGGATTGCCACAACTGCACCATTGATGTGAGTGGCTGGGGAATTACTGCGGTTATATTCAGCTTTCCCAGACTGTGCACATGTGACCTGCAGTACAGTAGGAAAGCTGGGTGAATTATATCATGAAATGTCATCCAGCTTCCCTGCTATCCTGCATGGCACAAGTGCAGAGGCATTAGAGTATGGGGGAGAGGCACAGCAGGAAAGCTGGGTGTCTATATACAGTTGCAACAAAAAGTATGTGAACCCTTTGGAATGATATGGATTTCTGCACAAATTGGTCATAAAATGTGATCTGATCGTCATCTAAGTCACAACAATAGACAATCACAGTCTGCTTAACCACCTCCGGACCGCTGTACGCACAGACGCGTCCTGGAGGTGGTTGATTCATTCCTCCTGGACGCGCCGGCGCGTCCTCTCGCGAGACGCGAGATTTCCTGTGAACGCGCGCACACAGGCGCGCGCGCTCACAGGAACGGAAGGTAAGAGAGTTGATCTCCAGCCTGCCAGCGGCGATCGTTCGCTGGCAGGCTGGAGATGTGTTTTTTTTAACCCCTAACAGGTATATTAGACGCTGTTTTGATAACAGCGTCTAATATACCTGCTACCTGGTCCTCTGGTGGTCCCATTTGTTTGGATCGACCACCAGAGGACACAGGTAGCTCAGTAAAGTCCCACCAAGCACCACTACACTACACTACACCCCCCCCCCGTCACTTATTAACCCCTTATTAGCCCCTGATCACCCCTGATCACCCCATATAGACTCCCTGATCACCCCCCTGTCATTGATTACCCCCCTGTCATTGATTACCCCCCTGTCATTGATCAACCCCCTGTAAAGCTCCATTCAGATGTCCGCATGATTTTTACGGATCCACTGATAGATGGATCGGATCCGCAAAACGCATCCGGACGTCTGAATGAAGCCTTACAGGGGCATGATCAATGACTGTGGTTATCACCCCATATAGACTCCCTGATCACCCCCCTGTCATTGATCACCCCCCTGTCATTGATTACCCCCCTGTAAAGCTCCATTCAGACTTCCGCATGATTTTTACGGATCCACTGATAGATGGATCGGATCCGCAAAACGCATCCGGACGTCTGAATGAAGCCTTACAGGGGCATGATCAATGACTGTGGTGATCACCCCATATAGACTCCCTGATCACCCCCCTGTCATTGATTACCCCCCTGTCAAGCTCCATTCAGACGTCCGCATGATTTTTACGGATCCACTGATAGATGGATCGGATCCGCAAAACGCATCCGGACGTCTGAATGAAGCCTTACAGGGGCATGATCAATGACTGTGGTGATCACCCCATATAGACTCCCTGATCACCCCCCTGTCATTGATTACCCCCCTGTCATTGATTACCCCCCTGTAAAGCTCCATTCAGACGTCCGCATGATTTTTACGGATCCACTGATAGATGGATCGGATCCGCAAAACGCATCCGGACGTCTGAATGAAGCCTTACAGGGGCATGATCAATGACTGTGGTGATCACCCCATATAGACTCCCTGATCACCCCCCTGTCATTGATTACCCCCCTGTCATTGATCACCCCCCCTGTAAAGCTCCATTCAGACGTCCGCATGATTTTTACGGATCCACTGATAGATGGATCGGATCCGCAAAACGCATCCGGACGTCTGAATGAAGCCTTACAGGGGCATGATCAATGACTGTGGTGATCACCCCATATAGACTCCCTGATCACCCCCCTGTCATTGATTACCCCCCTGTCATTGATCACCCCCCCTGTCATTGATCACCACCCCTGTCATTGATCACCCCCCCTGTCATTGATCACCCCCCTGTCATTGATCACCCCCCTGTCATTGATCCACCCCCCTGTCATTGATCACCCCCCTGTCATTGATCCCCCCCCCCCCCCTGTAAGGCTCCATTCAGACATTTTTTTGGCCCAAGTTAGCGGAATTATTTTATTTTTTTCTTACAAAGTCTCATATTCCACTAACTTGTGTCAAAAAATAAAATCTCACATGAACTCACCATACCCCTCACGGAATCCAAATGCGTAAAATTTTTTAGACATTTATATTCCAGACTTCTTCTCACGCTTTAGGGCCCCTAGAATGCCAGGGCAGTATAAATACCCCACATGTGACCCCATTTCGGAAAGAAGACACCCCCAGGTATTCCGTGAGGGGCATATTGAGTCCATGAAAGATTGAAATTTTTGTCCCAAGTTAGCGGAACGGGAGACTTTGTGAGAAAAAAATAAAAAATATCAATTTCCGCTAACTTGTGCCAAAAAAAAAAAATTTCTATGAACTCGCCATGCCCCTCATTGAATACCTTGGGGTGTCTTCTTTCCAAAATGGGGTCACATGTGGGGTATTTATACTGCCCTGGCATTCTAGGGGCCCCAAAGCGTGAGAAGAAGTCTGGTATCCAAATGTCTAAAAATGCCCTCCTAAAAGGAATTTGGGCCCCTTTGCGCATCTAGGCTGCAAAAAAGTGTCACACATCTGGTATCGCCGTACTCAGGAGAAGTTGGGGAATGTGTTTTGGGGTGTCATTTTACATATACCCATGCTGGGTGAGATAAATATCTTGGTCAAATGCCAACTTTGTATAAAAAAATGGGAAAAGTTGTCTTTTGCCAAGATATTTCTCTCACCCAGCATGGGTATATGTAAAAAGACACCCCAAAACACATTCCCCAACCTCTCCTGAGTACGGAGATACCACATGTGTGGCACTTTTTTGCAGCCTAGGTGGGCAAAGGGGCCCATATTCCAAAGAGCACCTTTTGGATTTCACTGGTCATTTACCTACTTACCACACATTAGGGCCCCTGGAAAATGCCAGGGCAGTATAACTACCCCACAAGTGACCCCATTTTGGAAAGAAGACACCCCAAGGTATTCCGTGAGGGGCATGGCGAGTTCCTAGAATTTTTTATTTTTTGTCACAAGTTAGTGGAAAATGATGATTTTTTTTATATTTTTTTTTTTTTCATACAAAGTCTCATATTCCACTAACTTGTGACAAAAAATAAAAACTTCCATGAACTCACTATGCCCATCAGCGAATACCTTGGGGTCTCTTCTTTCCAAAATGGGGTCACTTGTGGGGTAGTTATACTGCCCTGGCATTCTAGGGGCCCAAATGTGTGGTAAGGAGTTTGAAATCAAATTCTGTAAAAAATGACGAGTGAAATCCGAAAGGTGCTCTTTGGAATATGGGCCCCTTTGCCCACCTAGGCTGCAAAAAAGTGTCACACATCTGGTATCTCCGTATTCAGGAGAAGTTGGGGAATGTGTTTTGGGGTGTCTTTTTACATATACCCATGCTGGGTGAGAGAAATATCTTGGCAAAAGACAACTTTTCCCATTTTTTTATACAAAGTTGGCATTTGACCAAGATATTTATCTCACCCAGCATGGGTATATGTAAAATGACACCCCAAAACACATTCCCCAACTTCTACTGAATACGGAGATACCAGATGTGTGACACTTTTTTGCAGCCTAGGTGGGCAAAGGGGCCCACATTCCAAAGAGCACCTTTCGGATTTCACTGGTCAGTTTTTACAGAATTTGATTTCAAACTCCTTACCACACATTTGGGCCCCTAGAATGCCAGGGCAGTATAACTACCCCACAAGTGACCCCATTTTGGAAAGAAGAGACCCCAAGGTATTTCGTGATGGGCATAGTGAGTTCATGGAAGTTTTTATTTTTTGTCACAAGTTAGTGGAATATGAGACTTTGTAAGAAAAAAAATAAATAAAAAAAAAATCATCATTTTCCGCTAACTTGTGACAAAAAATAAAAAGTTCTATGAACTCACTATGCCCATCAGCGAATACCTTAGGGTGTGTACTTTCCGAAATGGGGTCATTTGTGGGGTGTTTGTACTGTCTGGGCATTGTAGAACCTCAGGAAACATGACAGGTGCTCAGAAAGTCAGAGCTGCTTCAAAAAGCGGAAATTCACATTTTTGTACCATAGTTTGTAAACGCTATAACTTTTACCCAAACCATTTTTTTTTTTACCCAAACATTTTTTTTTAATCAAAGACATGTAGAACAATAAATTTAGAGCAAAATTTATATATGGATGTCATTTTTTTTGCAAAATTTTACAACTGAAAGTGAAAAATGTCATTTTTTTGCAAAAAAATCGTTAAATTTCGATTAATAACAAAAAAAGTAAAAATGTCAGCAGCAATGAAATACCACCAAATGAAAGCTCTATTAGTGAGAAGAAAAGGAGGTAAAATTCATTTGGGTGGTAAGTTGCATGACCGAGCAATAAACGGTGAAAGTAGTGTAGGTCAGAAGTGTAAAAAGTGGCCTGGTCTTTCAGGGTGTTTAAGCACTGGGGGCTGAGGTGGTTAAACTAATAACACACAAAGAATTAAATGTTACCATGTTTTTATTGAACACACCATGTAAACATTCACAGTGCAGGTGGAAAAAGTATGTGAACCCCTAGACTAATGACATCTCCAAGAGCTAATTGGAGTGAGGTGTCAGCCAACTGGCGTCCAATCAATGAGATGAGATTGGAGGTGTTGATTACAGCTGCCCTGCCCTATAAAAAACACACACCAGTTCTGGGTTTGCTTTCCACAAGAAGCATTGCCTGATGTGAAAGATGCCTCGCACAAAAGAGCTCTCAGAAGACCTACGATTAAGAATTGTTGAATTGCATAAAGCTGGAAAGGGTTATAAAAGTATCTCCAAAAGCATTGCTGTTCATCAGTCCACGGTAAGACAAATTGTCTATAAATGGAGAAAGTTCAGCACTGCTGCTACTCTCCCTAGGAGTGGTCGTCCTGTAAAGATGACTGCAAGAGCACAGCACAGACTGCTCAATGAGGTAAAAAAGAATCCTAGAGTGTCAGCTAAAGACTTACAAAAGTCTCTGGCATATGCTAACATCCCTGTTAGCGAATCTACGATACGTAAAACAATAAACAAAAATGGATTTCATGGGAGGATACCACAGAGGAAGCCACTGCTGTCCAAAAAAACCCATTGCTGCACGTTTACAGTTTGCACAAGAGCACCTGGATGTTCCACAGCAGTACTGGCAAAATATTCTGTGGACAAATGAAACCAAAGTTGAGTTGTTTGGAAGAAACACACAACACTATGTATGGAGAAAAAGAGGCACAGCACACCAACATCAAAACCTCATCTCAACTGTGAAGTATGGTGGTGGGGGCATCATGGTTTGGGGCTGGTTTGGGGCTGCTTTGCTGCGTCAGAGCCTGGACGGATTGCTATCTTCAAAGGAAAAATGAATTCCCAAGTTTATCAAGACATTTTGCAGGAGAACTTAAGGCCATCTGTCCACCAGCTGAAGCTCAACAGAAGATGGGTGTTGCAACAGGACAATGACCCAAAGCATAGAAGTAAATCAACAACAGAATGGCTTAAACAGAAGAAAATACGCCTTCTGGAGTGGCCCAGTCAGAGTCCTGACCTCCACCCGATTGAGATGCTGTGGCATGACCTCAAGAAAGCGATTCACACCAGACATCCCAAGAATATTGCTGAACTGAAACAGTTCTGTAAAGAGGAATGGTCAAGAATTACTCCTGCCCGTTGTGCACGTCTGATCTGCAACTACAGGAAACGTTTGGTTGAAGTTATTGCTGCCAAAGGAGGTTCAACCAGTTATTAAATCCAAGGGTTCACATACTTTTTCCACCTGCACTGTGAATGTTTACATGGTGTGTTCAATAAAAACATGGTAACATGCAATTTTTTGTGTTATTAGTTTAAGCAGACTGTGATTGTCTATTGCTGTGACTTAGAGTGTCAGATGAAGATCAGACTTAGATGAAGATCAGATCACATTTTATGACCAATTTGTGCAGAAATCCATATAATTCCAAAGGGTTCACATACTTTTTCTTGCAACTGTATGTGTATTGTATATGTGTGCGTCCAAGTATGTGGTGACTGTGTGTATGAGTGCGCCCCTGTATGTGAAGAGTATGTGTATGAGTGCGTCCAAGTATGTGGAGAGTGTGTATGAATGCATCTATGTAGGTGGTGAGTGCATGTATGAGTGCGTCCATGTATGTGGAGAGTGCGTGTATGAGTGCATCTATGTATATGGTGAGCACATGTATGAATGCATCTATGTATATGTTGAGTGCGTATATGAGTGTGTCCATGTATATGTTGAGTGTGTGTATGAGTGTGTCCATCAGCGGCATCTGACTTTGTGGTGCCGCCCCGGGGTGTCCAGGGGAGAACTGCTGCTCTCCCCCCACAAGCCACTGTCTCCACGGCAGCTGAGCCCCCCAGCAAGCATCCCCGTAGCTACGCAAGTGTGGGGCACGTCCGCTGCCAGGCCATGCTCCAGCTTGTTAGCTTAGGGGAATGGAGACACACTGGACCTGATGTTCTGGCTGCCCTCCAGGCTCAGGTCCAGAAGTGGCTGAAACTCCGCAGGCTAGAGGCAGGTATGGTTGTCTGTGACAACGGCAGCAACCTACTCGCCGCCCTCCATGCTGGCAGTCTAACACACGTGCCCTGCATGGCAGATGTCCTCAACCTTGTTGTACAGAACATACCAAGGGTTGAGTGAGATTGTGCTAAGGGTATGGAGGATTGCCAGCCACTTCCGACGCTCCCCAACTCCTGCCGCATCCCTGTCCAAACTGCAGCAGGACAACAGCCTGCCACCTCACAGGCTGATTGTGGACAGTGTGACGTGGTGGAACTCCACCCTCCACATGCTGGAGAGGTTGTGGGAGCAGCTAAGGGCAGTGAGGGAATACCTGCTGGACCAAGGCACTCCAGGGCCAGCACACCCACTCCCCTACATCACTAATGTGGAGTGGGGGCAGATACAGCAGGTCTGCCACGTGTTTGCCCCATTTGAGCAGGCGACCAAGATGGTCAGAGGGGAGGGAGCATCTCGGTCTCAATGACGTGCTCTTCATAGTGTTCCTGCTGGACAGGAAACTAGATCGCCTGCTCGAGGCTGGGGAGAGTGCCTTGTTGGAGCAAGAGGAGGCAGCAATGCTCCAACAGGACCAGGCCCAGGACGAGGAGGAGGAAGAATTTGTAGATGTCCACGAGTCTGGGCATGGTCAGGAGGGAGAGACGGTGTTGGGGGCAGTGTTAGTCCGGGGGTGGGGCAGCTCCCACCGGGAGCAGCAGCAACAGCAGCAGGAGGACCAAGAGGTCATGGTCCTGGGCAGCCATGAACAGTCACAGTGGGCTGTCCTCTTCCCTATGGCTGCCCACATGCTAAGATGGAGGGACCCCCGGATCAAGAAAATAAAGGAGAGGGAAGGTTATTGGTTGGCCACCCTTTTAGACCCTCGCTGCAAGGGGAAACTGGAGCAGTTCATCCCAGCCAGCCATAGACAGGGATCAACTGCGAGCCTGTCTGATCAAGCGGCTGGAGCAGGCCAACCCTCGGCCTCACGCTCCAGTTCTCCCCGCCCATCTCCGAGCAGGTGACCTTATGGGTGAGATGAGGTTGTTCTACCAGTTTGCGCGACCTAGTAGCAGCAGCAGCAGACTACATGGGCTCTGTTGGTGCTTCCGACAGCATGAGCACCGACAACCCCATGGAGTACTGGGTTGCCAGGCTGGACACCTGCCATGAGCTTGCTCAGTATGCGCTGGAGTTACTATCTTGCCCCCTCTCCAGCGTACTGTCTGAGCGGACATTTAGCGCGGCAGGTGGGGTGGTCATGGACAAGAGGACCCGTCTGCCCACTGACTCCGTGGACAGACTTACATTCATTAAAATGAACGAGTCCTGGATCGGCAGTGACTTCTTGGCCCTCGCTGTCGGTTCAGGCCATTGAAGGGTCCCTTGTCCATCCCTCTTCTTGTCTCTCCCTCCTAAACTCTGTTGTTTTTTTTATTTATTTTTTTATTATTTATTGATCTATTTAATTATGTATATATTTGACTTTTTTTAATTGAGAAATTTGTTTGTTTTTTATTTATTGTTGTCTATGAATAATGAATTATTTATTTATGAATTCTAAAATGTATTTATTAATGTATATATTTGTTTTTAATTAAAGCTGTTATTTTAAATATATTTGTTTTAATGTTTTTATATATTTTTATATTTATTTATTTAATTCATGTAATTCGACATTAATTGATTGCTACCACACCAAAAATTATTGATAAATTAAGTAGACACGCCGCATGCATCGGTAGTCTACAATTTTTTCTTTAGCAGAACACTACGACTACACAGCCAGCCTAACCGTGTGATGATCCTACAAGCCAGAGGGCACTAGTAGTGGTGGTGTTCATCAGCGGCTATCTCATCCTCCTTTTGTCTGTGAGGAGTAATGGGTACCACCGCTCTCCACACCCATACACGATCTTCACCGCATACACGCTGGGCTCCAGGCCCACTACAGGACCTATCAATCCTGTGCCCGTCTGCGCACAGAAGGCACTGATGAGCTAGCTGTCCTCGGCCAGGGTCTTGAAGTGTCCCCTGCTCATGCGCCGAGATTAGTTCACCTTCCCATCATCGAAGACTCAGCTGCGTTCCCCGGCTGCTGGTCGTGTCCTAGGCGTTTGGCTCCAATGCGCATCCTGGATGAACGATTGCACGTCATGGTGCAGAATAAGACTTTAAATGCGAGGCTTGTCTACAACTCGGGGGGGGGGGGGGGGGAGAGTGTCAAACAGCCCGTGGCAGACTTCACAGTTAGGCCTGTTTACCACTGGCATGTGTGCCCCATTGCCGTATTGCGGACTGCACTTGCGTAACCGCAATACACGGCTGCCGTTCCGTGGGCATTCCGCACCCATTCACTTCCATTGGTCCACAAATCCGGAGATGCGGAACGGAACCACGGAACGGAAGCCTACGGAAGCACTACGGAGTGCTTCCGTGGGTTATCGTACCGTACTTATTGAGGTTGAGAATTTGTTCACAGTATGGATAGTTGAATCAACAAATTTTTAGATAAGTAACTTTTTTTAAAGTATCATTTTATTTTAAGTTAAAATTTGGTTGATAAACTATATTTTTTTTTTTTACACATTTGGAATTTAGATTTGTACTTCTGAATATTAGGTTTGGTCAATAATACATTAGAAAGGTAATATTGTGTTCACAAAAAGGTTAATTAATGTGCGTTAAACAATTATTTTCTAATATAACTTACGGGGCATTTTTTTTAAAAATATATGATATATTGCACAATGTTATATTGGCCTTTTCAATTTTAAATTTTTTTTATAAATTTTTATAATTTTTTATTGATAAAAATGTTTTTTAATGGTACAACAGTCTTTATGTAAGCGATGAATAAACATACTGTAGTTAGGTGTTGTAGAATTATTTTATAGTTATTTAACCGGTCTACCGCGGCCCCATTCGTGTCAAAACTTTTCAGCTGCAAAATAATAACATGCCGCTCTCTATTACTGCTTAGTTATGCCAAACTTTGTGTAGGCCTTAGAATACAGTGTTAACTTACGAACTGCCTGCTGATCTTGTCCTGATACTTCAGAGTTCTGTGTAGTCATTATACTCCACCGTTACCAATGACTGCTGCTATTATCCTGATCATTGAGAGTTATGTGTAGGCCGCATAATCCACTGTTAATATCTACCTGATGCTGATACTGCTGCTGTCTGTCCTTATCATTGAGAGTTATCATTCGGCCTTTTGACAATCCACATTACCTGCTGCTGCCTGTCCTGCTGAGTTAGGACGAGATATGTTTAGGTCTTATAATCGACCGTTAATATCTACCTTCTGCAGAAGCTGCTGCTGCTGTCTGTCATGATCATGCTGAGCTAGGTCAAGCTAGTTGTTTGTCCTTTGTAGCTATGTGAAGGCCTTATACAACACCGTCAGCTGTCCTGATAAAGTTGATTTGTTAATTTAGTCCTCAAACTACACTGTTACCTTTACCTACTGCTGCTGTCCATATCAAGCTGACTTGTAGGCCTCATAATACACCGTTAGCTTTACCTGCTGCTGCTGTCTATATCAAGCTGACTTGTAAGCCTCAGAATACACCGTTAGCTCTACCTGCTGCTGCTGTCCTGATCAAGTTGATTTGTTATGTATATGCCTCATAATACAACACTACCTTGACCTGCCTGCTGCTGCTGTCCATATCAAGCTGACTTGTAGGCCTCAGAATACACGGTTAGCTCTACCTGCTGCTGCTGTCCATATCAAGCTGACTTGTAGGCCTCAGAATACACCGTTTGCTCTACCTGCTGCTGCTGTCCTGATCAAGTTGATTTGTTATATATATGCCTCATAATGCAACACTTACTTTACCTGCTGCTGCTGTCCGTATCAAGCTGACTTGTAGGCCTCAGAATACACCATTAGCTTTACCTACTGCTGCTGTCCTGATCAAGTTGATTTGTTATGTATATGCCTCATAATACAGCACTACCTTTACCTGCTGCTGCTGTCCATATCAAGCTGACTTGTAAGCCTCAGAATACACCGTTAGCTTTACCTGCTGCTGCTCTCCTGATCAAGTTGATTTGTTATGTATATGCCTCATAATACAACACTACCTTTACCTGCTGCTGCTGTCCATATCAAGCTGACTTGTAGGCCTCAGAATACACAGTTAGCTTTACCTACTGCTGCTGTCCTCAAAAAGCTTATTTATGTGTATGGCTTATACTACACTGTTAACATGTACCTACTGCAGTTGTCTGTCCGAACCCTGCTGACTTTGCCCCTGGAATAAAGGGTCCTTACTGATAAGTCCGCAGTTAAATTTAGACAAAAACATAACCTTATTAAAAAAAAAGAAATGAAAACAATATAACTGAAAATAACTTTTTAAATAAAACTAAAATGTAAACGAACTTGCTTTAAGGCAAATTTTGGAGTTGTTCCTGCAACGACAGCACCTGTGAGGAAGGGGACACCAGTGTTTTGTTCCCCTGCAAGCGCTGATGTTGGCTGTTCCAGCTCTACAGCCAATGGCAGCGCTATAGCTGCACAGGGAGAGGCAGAACTTCACATATGGGGTGGGGTTTAAGTGTATTCTCGGTGAAAAATGAATCTAAATGTGGGGTGCATTTAGTCCTGTAACTACTTGTGAAATAAAAAAATGTGTGTATAATCTTTTATTTTTATTTTAAATTAAATTAAAATTATTTTTTTTTAAAAAGACAATCGTTGCCTGATTATGTTAAATGGCAGATTGATCTAAGTGCTTAGTATATTCGTTGAGGGGTGTAGTTTGCGTAATTGAGTCACTTTGTTTGGTTTTCCACTCTAGGGGCACATAAGGGTGTCCTCTCTTAACATGCGACATAGCTCCAAATTACCATTATGCTAAATCCTCTAGCCTAAAGCCATATGGTGCTCCTTGAACTCTGAAGCCTGCTGTGCGATCAAAGATTAGTTTTTGTTCACAATTTTGTTCTTTTCGTAAAATCCATATTCTGGGTAATACGTTTAAGATTTTTTATGATTTTAACAATTGAATTTTTTCATAAAAAATATATTAAAATTTATAATTTGCTCAAATTATTTAAATTTTTTAACTTTTCTTTAGATTAGCGTTGGACAATTAAATCATTAACAGAGTTTGTAGAATCAATTTTGATTAGCTAGAGGGTGTGTGGTTTTTGAAATGGGGTGATTTATTTGTTGTTTACACTATGTAAGGCACAAAAAGTGACTGCATAACTGAACTGTTATAGAAAAAAGTTGTTTTTTTAAAGAGTATTTAATTATTAAATAGTTTTCTTCTCAATTTCTAAGCCTTCTAACATCACAATAAATTGATATTTTATTTAAGAAATTATCTAAAACATGAAATATGCATATGGGGAATGTAAAGTAATACATTTACTTTCTCTCTATTAATATCTATTGTAACACAAAGGCAGATGGCTGTAATCACACAACGTTCCGATTTAGGCTCTATTTACAAGTCCGTAATGTGTTTTTCAGATCCGCGGATACACAAAACACAGACACCGTCAATGTGCGTTCCGCATTTTGCAGACCGCACATCGCCGGCACTAATAGAATATGACTATTCTTGGCCGCAATTGAGGACAACAATCTGACATGTTCTATTTTTTTTATGAACGGAAATGCGGACCCCAAAGTGCGGGTCCACTTTTCCGGAGACGGGACGCACATCGTGCGGCCCCATTAGAGATGAATGGGTCCACAATTCCGTTCAGAAAAATAAATAATGAAATTGCGCACGTGTGAATGGGGCCTTAGACAAACAACTCTGAACTAATAGCAAATTCACACTAGCGGCAGAGAGCTCTGGAACCTCCAAAACAGCCAGTCGGATCCGTCCTGCCGCTAGTGTACGCGTGGCCCCGGACTACCACTCCGGCCCCATTGACTGTAGTGGGAAAGGAGCGTCATACCGGGGCTGCAACGATAAACCATGCCGAGAGGTGCACAGAATAAAACTACAACATGTCGGCATGGTTTGCGGAGTTCCTGCCCCGGAACTCCGCCACCATCCCTTGATAGTCAATGGTGCTGGAGCTGTAGTCTGGGGCCACACGTACACTAGCGGCAGGAGGGATCCGACAAGCTGTTCACCTGACGGAACAGCCTGGCGACGTCCATGCCGCTATTGTGAAACTAACCTAAGTGGATGATGTATGTAAAGTAATCATGGACTTTTACTGTAATACAGATTGATGATTGCTGTTTATCTAGATACACACACACATATATTTATTATTATGTGTGTGTGCAAAGTACAAAATCAGCCGGTTACATCATGAATATATATATATATATAGAAAACACAAATAGTGCAGCAGCACAGTCAGATGTAATGTACCAGGTGCAAAATCCCCACAGAGGTCGGCTCTTCCTCCACGAAATATATCAAACGAATGATGAGGCAGCAATTCCAGTATAACGTGAACGGGTGAGGACCCCAAATTTTATTAAAGCGACGTTTCGGCCTGCTCAATGAGGCCTTTCTCAAGCTACATAACAGTGCAAATCACAAGGTATATATACCCACAATCCAATACAAATCAATTACAATCTGTGGTTAGGCGTGTCTCTAATCCGGTCACATGATCATTAACCATATCTTCACATGACAAATGTGTATAGTAAACATTCTCATATTGAGAGCATACAAAAGATACATAAGTGCTCATAATAGTATCAAAATAGTATAAAGAAATCTACATTTCTGTGCCTCCATTACACTTAAATAGAATCCATAGTGGTAAATATATCTTCCCACAATTTGACTGATGCACAAACTGAGCTCCTATCCAAGGGGTTGACCTTTTGCCCTGCAGTGGGAATTGATTGGTATCAACTTGAAGTAGATCTGCAAAAGTTTTTTAGAAGCATCAAATTAAAAGTGTGGTTTTCTGATAGTGACCAACACATGAGAGGTGGTAACACTGAACAGGGTTGTGAACTCTCTCTTCAGAGTGTGGGTCTACACTCTAGGAGCGATTTCACACCGCAGATTAAATGTCCAGCCATAGACACATATATCAATGCAGTAAGGGCGGATGTTGAGCTTTTAAAAAGCTCCATGTCTGAAGGAGGGCTCAAACATCCTAATATGAAGTCAGCCGAGATACGTGCATTGGGTGAACTTTGCAACAACGGCTCCCTCACGGTCAATCCGGCCGACAAGGGGGGAGCCGTTGTTGTGATGAACACCCAATGGTACATCTCAGAGATACAGAGACAGCTGGGAGATTGCCTGGTATATAGACAACTGAACCATGTAGAGGCAGTCAGGAAATGTCTGATTTCCACTCAATATACAGATGAATGTAGGGAGTTCATATTGGACCTGCTCGGTGTAGTCTTAAGGTATAACTATTTTGCTTTTCAAGATGGCTACTATCTGCAACAGCGGGGAACCGCAATGGGTTCGAATATGGCGCCGACTTACGCCAACATTTTCATGTCGGGTCTGGAGGCTGAGCACGTCTATGTGTCCCACCACTTCGGCCTAGTGCGGGGGTGGTGGAGATACATAGACGATGTCTTTGTCATCTGGGACGGCACTGAAGATGAGTTGGCCAATTTCCATATGTTTCTGAATACAATGGATTCAGATATACAGTTTACTCTTACGTACTCCACCGAGCAGGTCCAATTTTTGGATACCATGGTGATGAAACAGGACACTGGATTGGTGACCGACCTCTTCACTAAGCCAACGGATTGTAATAGGCTTTTAAAGTTTGAGAGCTGTCATCCACGGTCCATGGTCAAAACCTTGCCACGGAGTCAGTTTCTCTGTGTGCAACGAATAGTTAAAGATCCTAAGTTATGTGACATGAGACTGTCGCAGATGGCTGATAAATTTGTGAATAGGGGTTACCCTAGAAGGTTGGTTCATAGACAATTGAATGAGCTGGAGCCTAGGACCCCGAAGGATACCAACAAAAAGACTAGGGTGCCATTCATCTCCACATTTACTGAGGGTAGCTACCAAGTAGCAGACGCCATTAAAAAACACTGGCCAATTTTACACAGTAATTTCAAAAAGGTCAAAGAATTTGCCGTACCTCCCCTGATGTCCTATAGGCGAGCTCCCAGTCTCAGGGATAAGTTAGTTAAGGCTGAAGTGGCTGGAGGTAAGGCCCAAGTCCAGACCTACATGGGCCGCAGGAAATACGGATGCTATCCGTGTTTAGGTTGCGTTAATTGCAGTTACATGTTAAAAGGGGAGAAATTTATACACCCGACACTGAAGACGCAATTTGAAATACGACATCATCTAACCTGTGATAGTTCATTCGTGATCTATCTTCTGTCTTGCCCCTGCAATCTTTTGTATGTAGGGGAGACCATTTGTGAGGTCAAGACTAGAATGAACTATCATGGTTTGTAGAGTGAAACTAAATCGCACCTCCTCATTCCTATACTATTGACTACTGTATGTAATAAGCAGCATTTCTTATGATAAAACATGGCTATACAGCGGTTATATCAATCATTTGCTGTGCACTATTAGGAGGCAATTAGTATACAGTTTGATCAAAGAGCATAGGCCCACTTACCGCGACAAGGTTGCCTCTTGTTAAGTGGGAACCTACTCTAACCGTAGCGCAGTGCCGTGTGGCGACCACCGCGTCTCCACACTGCTCCAGCAGGCAATGGGATCCAACAGCCAACCAGCTGCCCCCACTGTACAGCGGAGCCACCTAAGCCTCGGATCCCACAGCTCCACCAGCACAGCACAGAAACAGCGACGGCCGCCAAAACAGTTGTTATATCAGAAGCATAGGAATGAGGATGTGCGATTTAGATTTTCTCTACATATCAATACTATTTATATGCTATACCTTTTTTTCCCCCCCTCTGAGTCAGCACTCCTCCCCATGTGGCTCAGGTGCTTTTAACTAGCAGAAGTCTGCAAAGGGTCTAATAATTCCTACCACATCTCAGTTGGAGTTCCTGAGAGGCAGTGAACAGGTGAGCTCCTAGCACCAGTTCACATGCGGCGCTGGACGGCGGCCGTCGCTGCTTCTGTGCCGTGCTGGTGGAGTGATGGGACCCGGGGCCCAGGTGGCCTCACTGTACAGTGGGGCCGCTATGCGGCTGCTGGTTCCCGTTGCCTGCTGGAGCGGTGTGGAGGCGCGGTGGTCGCCGCACGGCGCCGCGCCATGGTTAGAGTAGGTTCCCACTTAAACAAGAGGCATCCTTGTCGCAGTAAGTGGGCCTATGCGCTTTGATCAAACTGTATACTAATTGCCTCTTTATAGTGCACAGCAAATGATTGATAACAGTGCTGTATAGCCATGTTTTATCAAAAGAAATGCAGAAAATTTAAAACAGTTGTTATATCAGAAGCATAGGTATGAGGATGTGCGATTTAGATTCTCTCTACATATCAATACTAGAATGAACTATCACAGGTATTCGATTCGTCAGAAAAGGAGAGATCTACCGGTGCCTAAGCACTTCGTTGAGGCGGGGCACGGAGAGAAGGATCTCAAGTTTAGGGTAATAGATCACATACCCCCACTCAAACGGGGAGGTAACAGGGAGAGATTACTTAAACAATGTGAGATTATGTGGATACATAGGCTACAGACATTGAAGCCTGATGGCCTTAATGCGGAATGTAGATGGGAAATATGTGGATGACAGATGTGTGCAGTGCTCGCCGTCGTGGGGGTCTTTGACCACTCGGTCTGGTATGTGAGACACCTAACAGTGCTAATGCTTTTGAGAAGACAATCAATGTATAATGATGCATATTTCATTTATTCTAGATGACTTTGGATGAACTTGATGAGCCTTTGTCTATGTACTGGATGGAGCCGCCTATTGACCTTGAACACCTGAACATAAGAGTGACCGTTGTGTGGAGACCTGCTGGACTGCGACTGATGGCCCGGATTGATAGCATGATGCACACTATGTTTATAGATGCATGATTGTTTTATTATTACTGTGAGACAGTGACAGGTCTCACTCAGGTTAGAGGTAAGGAAGGGGTGGATAGTGCGGTCCACACCCCTGTTCCACCACAGGTGAGAGAAGCTGGAGGTAATCAGCCTGGCACAAGGCACCTCCCAGGGTGTCAGCAAGGGGGGAGTGTGTTACCTGTGGACAGAGGCCTGGAGGCTCTGTGTGGTCCAAGCCAGGAGGGCTGAGAGACCACTATGCCCCATGCGTGCTGAGACACTGGACTGGAGGCAGCGGGCGTACTGTGCTCTGTACAGCCAGGAGGCTGTGGGACATTGGCTGAGAAAGCCGCTTGTGTTCACAGGGTGTGAACAAGGACTTAGGTGAGTCAGGAAACTCTGTGTTAGTTAGAGCCTGGACGGGCGAGTGTTTATTATTTTATGTGGATGTCACATGTGTTAGGTGAAGCTGCGACTTCATGATGACCTGTATTGGTTGGAGTGTGCACAATAAATGCACGGTTTGGACCTGAAACCTGGTGTCCTAAAGGCGTATCTGTGAGAATGACCCCCAAATAAGAGGCGATCCCTTACAATTGGTGGAGGATGCGGGCAATAACAGCAGGTTGCTAGGGGCAACGACCTGACGGAAAAGAGCAGGTGCTGCTGAATGTTGCCAAGGAATTGCTGTGTTGCGGTGCAGTGATTTAAAGGGACGGAAGCCTGCTCGTTTGCAGAGCAGAGACTGCTGGTGTTAAACTGGACTTTTTTTTTCTGTGGTGCAAACAGTGCAGGATTTAAAGGGCCAGAAGCCCAGTACAAGAGACTGATCAGTGAAAATGACTGCAAAATGGCATAGCCCGTGGGAGAAATCCTGCGAGTTAGTGATCGGGGGAATCCCGCTGGGGGTCAGTCTAGACTCCCGCCAGCAAGTGTCTCGGGTCCTGCCTGAAATTCTGGACTTTGTAACAAGGGGGCCAGAGACCAAAACTACGGTGTCACTGACCTTTGTGACGGACTATGGCTCTGTGCAATGGGAGCTGTTAAAATGTGAGACACTGGAAGTGGAATTTGTACTGGGCAAGGACTTTCCATTGTTTGGGCAGTTGTGGAGCGGAGTTCCTGATAAAAGGCAAAGATATGCCGTTGCCAAGGGCAACCGTCGGGAAGACAAAGAGGTGGAGAGCGGCGCGGTTCTCAGGAGTGCCTATCTTCCCTGCGACTGTGTATGGAGTCCTGGAGAGGGAGTGCGGAGGTGCAGTAAAGCTGTTGCTAGGAGCAACCACAACCTTGATGAGTCCGCGGCAGAGAATGTCACTGCTTTACCAGAATGGTCGATTACAAAGGGTAAGACTGTTCCTGTTATTAACTATGTGGCAGAGCCAGTGACAGTGAGCCGGCGGCAGGGGATACCTGCTGGGCCGGTAGGTAATAAGTCCGTGTCTGGACAGGCGGATCAGCCGGCTGTGATCGCTCCCTCGCAGAAATCTACAGGGGAGAAGGTTTCTGTGTTACCTCAGTTGCCCATGACCAAAGCTAGTTTTGGGATGACAAGGATCCGGGATCCCATGCTAGCCCGGGTAAGAGGCAGCACAATATTCAAACCTGAGACTGGTAAAATATTAAAGGTGCTGGACAGTCGTGCGATAAAGGACTATCTGCTGATTTTCACTGAGCGTGAGACTCCATTGAGAACAGAGACTGATGAATTTGATGTTACAGATACGCTCATGCATGAGGGAGTGTTGGGCCGTGATATTGGGTTGTTGCTGTGGAGTAATGGAGACACTTCTGCAGATAGTGACGAAACTCCTGCAGAACCTGTCCCTGTCCCTTTAAGTGAAGGTCTAAGGGAGCTGCACTTTGACCTTCATGGGGAAAGAATATTGACCATTGGAAACAATGGTGCTGGTCAAGTGCAAAGTGATGGTGAGAGAAGTGCGGAAATGCATAAGGAAAATATGATGTCATATGAAATATGTGGTGACAGTGATATAACTTTTCCGTTGCAGGTTGTGGTCAGGGGAGAAGCGCCCCCTGGTGGTAAAAATTTAAATGATGATGAAACTTTATTTTCTGCATCTGCTATGTTTCATGAAGCGCGATATGACGTAATCAAAAAGTTTGAAGACATGCATATAAGTAGTGTGGAGCAAAGCCCAGCTCCAGCTCAGTGTTTGAAGGTGCAGGAAAATATGATAGGGTTAGAGGGTGTACCGCACGTACCAGAGGGGGAAATGCAGTCTCCACAATGTTGGTTGGTTACTAAGGAAGTGTCCCAGGTGGGGATTAGCTCATCGGTGCCCCTAGAGGTCAGAATTAATAATGACACGAGCGGTATAGGTGACGTATGTGCTGTGACCGATAGCAACCCAGAGAGTGAAGCTACCATGTCAAGGTCCTGTGAAACAAAGGTGGTTACTAGTAGCGACCAGACAGTTATATCTGACGAGATGAGAATTAAGTCGGGTGACGTCAGCCTAGGGTCTGAAGCCCATATCCAGACAGTTGTAGGTGACCTGACACGACAGTACAGCTGCAAACAGGAGGATGATCTCTCTCTCTCTCTCCTCACGCTCCCTAGAAACGTTAGAGACGGGACTAGCTGTCTTCACAGAGCAACTGAAGAAGGCTTCAGAAAGGGCAAAGAAGGAGAGCCAGAAAGAGAATGGTGATACTCCTACATCTGCTGCAGCAGAGCCGAGCAAGGAGCAGCTGGAACCGGAGGCCCAAAAGCGGGGCACTTCCCACAAGCTTGTGCAAAAAGCTGAAAAGAAACTGCTGAAAAACATGGAGTTGGTGGTTCAGCGCCTGGAGAAACAGGGTGTGACATACAAAAAGGTGGAGAAAACCAAGAACAAACTTCAGCGAGGATTGGATTATCTGATGGTGGACCTGGACCACCAGAAGCAAGTTATGTCTAAGCCAGCGAAGAAACAGGAGAAGTGTGACTGGCTCCTAGCTGAAGAGAAATACATCTCGGCTCGATATGGTGAAAAACGTGACCAAACAGAGACTGATGCTTGGGGAAAAGGAGACCAAGGCCCTCTCCTTGGCTAAAGCCTGGGAAGAAGCGCTTGAGGAGCATGCTGAATTGGAGAGGCTGAACAAGCAACTCAGAGCAGAGACTGAAAATCTCATGAGCTTAAAAGATGAGTTGGAGAAATCTAAGTGTGCTCTCAAACAGCAGGTGGAAGGTGAGAAACCTGAAGAGGAGAGTTCTCTGGAAGATGTCAAGAAGCCAGAGCCTGTTAAAAATGGGACTGGAGAGGGTGGCACTGTGGTGCTGGCTGTGGCAGAGAAGATGGAAGATGCTTCTGCTAAACCAGATGATGGGGCTGATGTGGATGCCGAAGACCACAGACCCGTGGTAGCGTGTAGCCTAGGCCTGGAAGACGTCCCCTCTGCATACAAGGCCTTCCAAATAGCCAGCAGGCTGCTGGGGAAGAAGTACGAGGAGGTGAACGATCAGTTTTCGGATCCGGGTTATTACAATGGGCTGCATCCCCTGACTCCTCCACAAAATGAGAACAGGGTCCTGGGTGAGCCTCTGGAGAAAATGACAGAAGACGAGGAGTCTGCTGAAGACCCTGGTGCCTCCTGCCTCAATGAGAAAGAGGGGGAGGGGTTAACAGGGCAAGTGTATGGTGCCATGTCCGAGAAGGATGAGAAGGCGGTCAAAGAGACTGGAGACTTCAAGAAGACAAAGACTGAAAAAGTTAAGGCCGATATGTTGGTTGACATGAAGTCCTCAGGTTCTACAGAGACCAAAGTTAAGCCAAAGGGGGCCGCGGCCGAAGTGGAAAAAGCCGCTAAAGAAGCAGAGGTCTCTAAAACTGCCATAGTAGCTGGAGTAACTACTGTTGGAAAGAAGGAAGAAGTGACCCAGATGCACGTAAAAGAAGCGAGTAGGGGCAAGCATGCTCTGCTGAAGGAGCCCTGCAAAGCAAAGGAGAAAGTGTCGGGATATGACTATGACTGGGAACAGTTCAGGCAAGAGCTGCAGCAGTCCAAGAAAGGACGTGAGGCGCATGTACAGGAGCCAGAGGATCTAAAAAGAGAGAGAGATCAAAATATACGACAGCGCATCATCATCACTCGGGAAAGAATAAGAAAAGAGTATCTGGCCATGAGATGGGCACATGAGGCCTTTAGGCAGTTTCGGTTAGGCAAGATGTTGGTTTTGGTGATAAACCAAGCTCTGCTGGCGTGGGTCTGGCGGAACAAAGGGAAGGTACGTGTCACCGAGGTTCCTAGCCTCAGTGAAATAAGAACCGGTAATTTTCTGTGTCAGCGGCAGCTAGTGCTCGCCGACACTGGGTTACTTAGTGTGGCTGTAAAGCCAAGCTGGGCCGGTTCTTATTGGGAGCAGCCAAAGAGCAGGGTGGGTGGCTGTTCCCCACGTCCAGGCCAGGTCGATACCCTCTCACCAGCCTCCCGTGGTTATGCAGGTGTTCACCCTCACGGGCTTGAACAAAGGGGGGGGATATGTGAGACAGTGACAGGTCTCACTCAGGTTAGAGGCAAGGAAGGGGTGGATAGTGCGGTCCACACCCCTGTTCACACCCACAGGTGAGAGAAGCTGGAGGTAATCAGCCTGGCATAAGGGACCTCCCAGAGTGTCAGAAAGGGGGGAGTGTGTTACCTGTGGACAGAGGCCTGGAGGCTCTGGGTGGTCTAAGCCAGGAGGGCTGAGAGACCACTATGCCCCATGCGTGCTGAGACACTGGACTGGAGGCAGTGGGCGTACTGTGCTCTGTACAGCCAGGAGGCTGTGGGACATTGGCTGAGAAAGCCGCTTGTGTTCACAGGGTGTGAACAAGGACTTAGGTGAGTCAGGAAACCTTATGTTTAGTTAGAGCCTGGATGGGCGAGTGTTTATTATTTCATGTGGATGTCACACGTGTTAGGTGAAGCTGCGACTTCATGATGACCTGTATTGGTTGGAGTGTGCACAATAAATGCACGGTTTGGACCTGAAACCTGGTGTCCTAAAGTCGTATCTGTGAGAATGACCCCCAAATAAGAGGCGATCCCTTACAATTACTTTGGATGACGTGTGTCATTTCACCTGCCACATTATAGTGAGCGGGTGGCGTTACACACACATCAGTGCCATGGGTGTAGACAGATGGGAGGCGTAATCACACACACATAAGGTGTATGTGTGATGGCCACTGTCGATTAAGCAATCGCTTTGTGCGTGCTATTATAGTAGAATTGCCTTCCCATTTGGTCAGTATTATGCACCTGATGGCACACTGGTATCTGGATTGTGTGCACGGTTATGCTTTCTGGAGTCAGAGCGTATGTCCGCACTTCTCCTTATTGTTTACATCACTATGGTTACTTGTACACACCCCCGTGTGCGGTGCGCCTGACGCTGAGTCACATGTGCTGGCCTCCCTCCCCTCACAGCCGTCTCCCTTACGGTGCGCTCCAGTGGATGACGCTGCGGTCCATGGAGCAGTCACGTGGGAGCGCGGCTGTTGTCGGGGGCGTGGCCAGTGACGTCTGACTCGGCGCATGCGCATCGTCAACGAGGGGACGCCAATGCTGGCCGGTTTCAAGAGTCTAAGTGTGGTGAGCTCCGTCCTGCCGTTTTTAATCTTTGATAAGGTACAGCCGTACCAATAATCGACGTTTTTAACCCTTTATGCACTTGACACTTTATGCACAGAGTTTACTATGTGTAATCACGTATGGAATTGATAGATATATTCTATTTAAGTGTAATGGAGGCACAGAAATGTAGATTTCTTTATACTATTTTGATACTATTATGAGCACTTATGTATCTTTTGTATGCTCTCAATATGAGAATGTTTATTCGCGAACGCGAATTTCTGCAAATGTACGGGCGAACGGGCGAACCGGGCGAAACGCCATAGAATTTAATAGGCAGGCGAATTTTAAAACCCACAGGGACTCTTTCTGGCCACAGTAGTGATGGAAAAGTTGCTTCAAGGAGACTAACACCTGGACTGTGGCATGCCGGAGGGGGATCCATGGCAAAACTCCCATGGAAAATTATGTAGTTGACGCAGAGTCGGGTTTTAATCCATAAAGGGCATAAATCACCTAACAATCCAAATTTTTTTTGAACAACGTGGTTTAAAACATCCAGTGTGTGTATACGATCAGGTATGATGTTGTATCCATCAGGTAGTGTAAGGGTTACGCCCGCTTCACAGACACGGACAGACCAAACTCCCCTTTTAATGCACCGCAAACAACCGCAAACAGTCCATTTGCCCAACCGCAAACTCCCCATTTGCACAAGGTTGGATACCAAGCTAGCCATGTCCCGTTGATGTCATTGAAGGTTTCTTCCTCCACCCAGCCACGTACAACACCAAGGTGTCACGAACTATGGATCCGATCGCTCCGGATCCCACAGCTCTGACGTGGTGGTCTGTGACGGAGTCTGCGCACACACAGAGACCTCACGTGACCGGGGTATTACCATTCGGCTAACACCCCCACACTACACTTCGGTAACTGCCACCACGTGGGTTCCCGGTCCACGAGCCGACTATCCGGGTCATTCACTATCACACAGATCAGTGGATGAACCGGATATCACTTACTGACCAACCGCAGTCAATCACCCCCAGCTACAATTCCTAAATGCAATTTAACTAACTACCTGGTAACGTCTCTTCAAAGGCAAGGTACGTTGTTCAGCAGCTTAGAATATGGAAGACTTGGCCACTTAGATTTTATAATCTTTAATAAGAGGTAAAAAGCAGTGCATACAAATCTAATGAAAAGGACTATAAATCTACAGAATAATAATAACAATATAAATAATCACGACAGTTCAAATGAAAGGGAAAAAGATGAAAGAATACTTAGTTTCTCTGGAGGGTTTCAGATGGTCGCTCATATGTCCTTTTTGAATCCTTGCAAACCCCGTTCAGTATGTATCAGGGGAGACCCTCAAAGTTCTTCTGATACAGGGGTATGCCGTCAATGTCCAATTAAGTGTCTGGTGATGTTCCATGGGTCTCTCTCCTCTGTCCTTGTGCACAGATTTTTATGAACTCTGCCATGGGCAGGAGACTTACTCCTGTCAGCCAATGGCAGCAGAGTGACTGTGAAGCCTAGGGATTGGCCTCCAAGGGTTTTATGACCCCCATCAAAGTTCAGTTCCTACAATGAGGATTATACTTAAGCCTGTATCTCCCTGATACATCGGCATATTTTTATACAGAATACATATTTGCGATCCTTATTTATTTACATACAGAATGAGACCACACACGGTAATGCTGGGACCTGTAGTTCTTCTACCACCCATAGGTGAGCTACAGAATCACATCCTCTGGTCATATTTGATACCCAATTAACCACAATACTCTGTAGAGCCTGGATCTGGTGTCAGAAAGGGCATAAGTTGATTCATAACTGAAATATGAAAGTGGACTGGTTTTATGCCCAGAGCTAATTAAGGGCTATTAGCTCTCCTCAAACCAGACCTGGAAATTAATGACGTCACGCTCCAGCCAGGCTTGACAGCGAGCTGATCTTTATCTTATAGGACAGAATGAGCTGGGCCTGGTATAGCCTTTATGACCTTTTATAGCCGGCCTCACAGAGTAGTGGTAATAAAAGTGTCCATCTATATCATACTTGACCCAGGCTTCAGGAAGATGAGAGTTCACTGTTCTTTTACATAGGCCAGAAGCATACAAAATGGCTACCCAGAGGAATTATGTATGTATGCCGGCACACCTCCCTCTTTTAAAAGGTTGCCTGGGGAAATGGCCACAAGCCTATTCTACAGCAACCCAACCGTCTCCGGCCGATTCTCCCTGCCGCGACAACCCGTCGGCATTTCCATGTAAACTACCTTTTCTGTGCTGCACGGTGAAGTTGTACTGCTGCAAAATCAGGCTCCATCTCAGTAGTTTCGCATTGTCTCCTGCGAGACGTGCCAACCAGCTGAGGGGATTGTGATCGGTGATCACTGTGAAATTGCGTCCATACAGGTAGTGTTGTAGCTTTTGCAGGGACCACACAATAGCTAAACACTCCTTCTCTATTGTGGAGTAGCTGGTCTCCCTGGCCAGTAACTTACGGCTCAGGTATAGTACAGGATGCTCCTCCCCGGCCTGGTTCACCTGACTCAGGACTGCACCCAGACCAAAGGCGGAAGCATCCGTGTGGACCACAAACTTCCGAGTGAAATCTGGGGCCTGAAGCACAGGAGAACTGGCTAGTGCATCCTTCAGGGCCTGGAAGCCTTGCTCGCATTCCGGCGTCCATGACACCATCCTGGGCAGCTTCTTCTTGGTCAAGTCTGTCAGAGGCTTGGCCAGGGTGCTATAGTTCGGGATGAACTTCCTATAGTACCCGGCCGTTCCCAAGAAAGACATGACCTGTTTCTTGGTGAGGGGTGTTGGCCATCTCGTAATGGCTTCCACCTTCTCTATTTCAGGCCTCAGTGTGCCTCCTCCTACTCTGTGGCCTAAGTAAGTGACCTCATTCATGCCCAGCTGGCACTTGCTAGGCTTAACAGTTAGTCCAGCCGCAGCAAGTTTGTCCAGTACTTGCGACAGGTGCACCAGGTGCTCCTTCCACGTGGGGCTATACACGGCAATGTCGTCTAAATAGGCGACAGCACATTCTTCTAGTCCTTCCAGCAAGTCATTCACAAGCCTTTGAAAGGTGGCTGGCGCATTCTTCATCCCAAACGGCATTACAGTAAATTCGTGTAAGCCGAAAGGGGTGATGAAGGCCGACTTCTCCTGAGCCTCCGAGGTCAGGGGAATCTGCCAATACCCCCTGCTCAGGTCCATGATTGTCAGGTAGCTGGCTCCTGCCAACTTATCTAACAGTTCATCAATCCTGGGCATGGGGTAAGCATCCGAGGTTGTGATGGCATTCAGTTTCCGATAATCCACACAGAACCTGGTTGTCTGATCTTTCTTCGGGACCAGAACCACCGGTGAGGCCCAAGCGCTGTGGGATTTCTGAATGACCCCGAGCTGCTTCATCTCCTCTATCTCCCTCCTGAGGTCTGCCTGGACCTCCATTGAGACGCGGTAGGCGGACTGCTTTGCGGACTGCAAGGTGTGTTCTCCCGGGTTTCCCTGTAAAAGTGTCACGGTGAGCCGTCAACACTTCTAAGAGCTGAGATCTCTGCTGGGACGAGAGTTGAGGGTTGAGGGTTAAGTCCACCTCCAACTCTCGAGTGTCAGCTAGCAGATCTAGTAGGGGGTCGGCCTCCTCCCTTTCGGGCAGGCTGCAAACCGGCATAACATGTGGCGTTCTCTCGTGATGCTCCTTGAGCATGTTGACGTGAAATGTCTTTTGTCTCCTACCTCCCTCTCCAAGGCCCACCACATAATTTACCTTACTCAGACGTTTGACAATGGGGTACGGCCCTTCCCATGCAGCTTGCAGTTTGTTTTGCCGCATCGGCAGCAGGACATAGACCTTCTGCCCCTCCTGGTAGATTCTCTCTCGGGCAGTGCGGTTATACCACTGCTTCTGTTTGCTTTGGGCCTGCACCATATTCTCCTGTACCAGACCTACAAGCGACTCCATTTTGTCTCGGAACCTGAGGACATAGTCCACTACAGAGACTTCCGTTCCGGCAACCTTGCCTTCCCAAGACTCTCTGATTAGGTCTAGGGGACCTCTTACTCGTCGCCCATACAGGAGTTCAAAGGGCGAAAACCCGGTTGACTCCTGGGGAACCTCTCTGTAGGCAAATAGCAGGTGAGGTAGATATCGTTCCCAGTCCGTCCCTTGCGCCTCCATGAACGTCTTCAGCATCTGCTTCAACGTCCCGTTGAAGCGCTCACAGAGGCCGTTTGTTTGTGGGTGGTAAGGGCTGGCTACGATATGGTTCACCTGTATTTTCCTACAGAGCCCCTGCATTAGTTCAGACATGAACTGAGGTCCTTGGTCGCTGAGAAGCTCAGCTGGGAACCCCACTCTCGTGAAAATCCCCAGCAGGGCGTCCGCAACCTTGTCCGCCCTAATGGAGGATAACGCCACTGCTTCTGGGTAGCGCGTCGCGTAATCCACCAGGGTTAATATGAACCGTTTACCTGAACTGCTGGGGATGGCCAGTGGACCAATGATGTCCACGGCCACCCTCCTGAAGGGTTCATCAATTATCGGTAAGGGATTCAATGGAGCTCGGTGACGGTCTCCTGCTTTGCCAACTCGCTGACAGGTGTCGCAGGACCTGCAGTACTTGGCGACATCTGCCCCGAGGCCAGGCCAGAAAAAATTCTGCATCACCCGGGACTTTGTTTTGGTTATTCCCAGGTGACCAGCTAAGGGGATCTCATGAGCCATTTGCAGTAATTGTTCCCTGAACTGCACAGGTACAATGAGCTGCCTCTTGAGTGGCCCCACCCTACTGTCACTGTGGGAGATGTCCTCCTTATACAGTTTCCCATTGTCCCAACACACTCGGTATTTGTCTCCCTCAGTGTGAGGGCTAGCAGCTAACCCTCTTAGCTGCTCCAAGGTAGGGTCATCTTGCAGGGCCTGCTCAAAGGCGGCACTACAAGTCCCAGCCAGCTGTCCTGTGGCGAACAGGGACAGTGGCTGAGGCTCTGACGCGGTTAAGTCCACGGGGTCCGAACCAGTGGAAGGGGACACTTCCACTTGCTCTTCCCCAATGGAGCGTTCCGCTGCGGCTTTTGCAGCCCTGCGAGTGACGGGCAACACAGGCACAATAATGTCATCACATTTAACATTTGCACAACTTGAATCAGTTAAACACATGTCAGCTACCTGTGTACATACACCCGCCATCCCCTCTACATCTCCTGACGTAGGAGAACTGCTCCCACACACCCCACCTCCCACCTCCCGCGGTCCATCCCCAAGGTTTTCTGATGTTACGCAAACATCCTTGCACAGTACCTCGGAATGTCCAGGGACCTCCATAGGGACGGGTGAGTCCTGTGTGCTTCCAGGGGGCACGTAGCACGAGACCAATCGTCCTAGGTCAGTGCCTAATAAAACATTTGTGGGGATCTCCGCAGAGACTCCCACCTCCCTTACTCCACTCCCAGCCCCCCAATCAAGGAAAACACGAGCTAGGGGAACATTAGGGCTCACCCCCCCAACTCCCGTGATGGTGAGGCTTTTGCCGGGAATAAGGTCTGCATCATCCACTAGTTCAGGCCGAACTAGTGTGACTTCGGCTCCTGTATCGCGGAAGCCTGTGGTGCACCGGTTGCCCACAGTAACCGACTGTAGGTTGTCTGCGGTGTGTCTTGCAGCTCCATTCACCAACAGCACAGATGATGGGTTGCGGGCAAGCTTGCCAGGGGGTGCTGTCTTCTTCTCCGGGCACGAGTGGCTGAGGTGTCCTGGCTTGCCGCACGCATAGCATTTGCGCACATCTGTCGGTGCTGGCTTGACTCCTTCGGGTCTTTGTGCAGGCCTGTGAAAGGGTCGCTGGACCGGAACCGACAAAGCTGGCCGGGAGGAAGAAGCAGATGAAGAGGTTCCTCCCAGGCGGGACAGAGTGTCTTTGAATGCCCGAGTGCTGGGCATGGCGACGTATTCATCGGCTAGCTCGGCCGCCTCCCGCGCACTCTTCGGCTTGTGCTCACATACATATTTTTGCACATCCGTGGGGCAATTTGAGATAAACTGTTCTCGGACCATCAGATCCGCCAGGGACTGCTTGGTGTCCTCTGTGAGGGGATCAGACCACTGTTGGAAGGTGGTCTGCAACTTGCCCAGATGGTCCGTAAAAGTATCTCCAGGCCCTCTCCGCAGGGACCGGAACCGTAAACGGTAAGTCTCTGGAGTCAGCTGGTACTTGACCAGAATAGCCTTTTTGATGACCGCGTAACTGGTACGCTCTGCTAATGGTAGTCCGACCAGGGCCTCCATAGCTTTGCCCTTCAGTGCGGACATTAGATGTCCCGCCCACTGTGGCTCTGGTACCTGGTACTGCTGGCATGAGGTTTCAAAAGCATGCAGGAAAAGATCAATGTCACAGTTCTCAGACTCCATCACAGGCAGTTTTGGCTTGACCATCAGGGATGGGCCTGTGGATGTAGCATGCCGGTCGGACCCCTGAAGCTGTACTCGGGCCATGTCCAGTTCATGCCTGCGGACAGCTTCCCGTTCTGCAGCCTCGCGCTCAGCCTGGCGCTCTGCCCGACGTGCCTCCAGCAGCCGAAAATATAAGTCCGGGTTACTGAGCATTAGTTGGTCCAGACCATTTTGGGATGGCATAGAGACAGAGTTATGTCCAGCTAGAGGACTGCAAGTCCCAGCAGGCTGTCCTCCTCCCAGTTCATCATCCTCATTCTGGAAGGGGTCACCTGGCTCAGGGGCCCCTGAGTGTCCTCCATTCTCTGAATCCTGCAGGGATGACTCTTGACTCCTCCGTGCACATAACTCCTGGATAAGGACAGTCTTATTTTTTCCATATACTTGGATGCCTTTGTGCTCACACAGAGCTGTGATATCAGACACGCTCAGGACGTCATAATTCACGGATTTGGACATTTTTGCCAAATAAAAGATAGGACAGAAAACAAGAGAGAGGGGAGGGTACTGTCGTGAATTATTATTCTATCAAAACTAATGCACTGTGCTTCGTCTTCCAGAATTTTTCAATCCTTTAGTACAGAGTTATGGACATAACTTCATGCACTAATATTCTAAGCCTACAGAATCCCGTAAGCTGCCACCAGAAAATGTCACGAACTATGGATCCAATCGCTCCGGATCCCACAGCTCTGACGTAGTGGTCTGTGACGGAGTCTGCGCACACACAGAGACCTCACGTGACCGGGGTATTACCATTCGGCTAACACCCCCACACTACACTTCGGTAACTGCCACCACGTGGGTTCCCGGTCCACGAGCCGACTATCCGGGTCATTCACTATCACACAGATCAGTGGATGAACCGGATATCACTTACTGACCAACCGCAGTCAATCACCCCCAGCTACAATTCCTAAATGCAATTTAACTAACTACCTGGTAACGTCTCTTCAAAGGCAAGGTACGTTGTTCAGCAGCTTAGAATATGGAAGACTTGGCCACTTAGATTTTATAATCTTTAATAAGAGGTAAAAAGCAGTGCATACAAATCTAATGAAAAGGACTATAAATCTACAGAATAATAATAACAATATAAATAATCACGACAGTTCAAATGAAAGGGAAAAAGATGAAAGAATACTTAGTTTCTCTGGAGGGTTTCAGATGGTCGCTCATATGTCCTTTTTGAATCCTTGCAAACCCAGTTCAGTATGTATCAGGGGAGACCCTCAAAGTTCTTCTGATACAGGGATATGCCGTCAATGTCCAATTAAGTGTCCGGTGATGTTCCATGGGTCTCTCTCCTCTGTCCTTGTGCACAGATTTTTATGAACTCTGCCATGGGCAGGAGACTTACTCCTGTCAGCCAATGGCAGCAGAGTGACTGTGAAGCCTAGGGATTGGCCTCCAAGGGTTTTATGACCCCCATCAAAGTTCAGTTCCTACAATGAGGATTATACTTAAGCCTGTATCTCCCTGATACATCGGCATATTTTTATACAGAATACATATTTGCGATCCTTATTTATTTACATACAGAATGAGACCACACACGGTAATGCTGGGACCTGTAGTTCTTCTACCACCCATAGGTGAGCTACAGAATCACATCCTCTGGTCATATTTGATACCCAATTAACCACAATACTCTGTAGAGCCTGGATCTGGTGTCAGAAAGGGCATAAGTTGATTCATAACTGAAATATGAAAGTGGACTGGTTTTATGCCCAGAGCTAATTAAGGGCTATTAGCTCTCCTCAAACCAGACCTGGAAATTAATGACGTCACGCTCCAGCCAGGCTTGACAGCGAGCTGATCTTTATCTTATAGGACAGAATGAGCTGGGCCTGGTATAGCCTTTATGACCTTTTATAGCCGGCCTCACAGAGTAGTGGTAATAAAAGTGTCCATCTATATCATACTTGACCCAGGCTTCAGGAAGATGAGAGTTCACTGTTCTTTTACATAGGCCAGAAGCATACAAAATGGCTACCCAGAGGAATTATGTATGTATGCCGGCACACAAGGGTCCCCGAAAGGTGAATTGAATAGATTTTTCGAACGGGGAAATGGTTAGAAAAATGCTGGCTCCCTCCCCTTTGTTTGAATCCACGCCACGGTCACTGCGTCTGCGCCGTGCAATTTACTGTCACACCCGATATGAGTGGTATTTTCTGTAGTTATCTCTTCTCATCAGTTTAATCCCTGTTAGGTCCCCAATCTGGGATCCATTTATTAAATTGATTTTTCGAACGGGGAGATGGTTAAAAAAACGATGGCTCCCTCCCCTTTGTTTGAATCCACGCCCACTGCGTCTGCGCCGTGCAATTTACTCTCACACCCGATATGAGTGGTATTTTCTGTAGTACTATTCTCATCAGTTTAATCCCTGTTACGTCCCATATCAGGGAGGGATTGCCTTTTGTGAAAAAAAATTTAGGCCGGGTACCTTCGACAGCCTTCACAGTGACAGACCAAACTCTGATACACCAAACTGAATTAAATTTAGGAACCGGGAGATGGAAAAAGCAGCTTGGTCGGTCCTCTTACTCCCAAGTTGGGGCACTGCGCGTGCACGGAGCAATGTGCTGTGACACCCTATATGAGTGGTGTCTTAACTAGTACTATTCCTATCAGTTTAATCCCTGTTACGTCCCCTATCCGGGGACGTGTGTCGAATTGATTAACCATTGTCGAATAAACGAACCATTGCGAAATCCTGAAAAAATTTAGTTCTGAGCTTTGTACTTGCTTTGTACTGGAATTGATGGGGATTTTGTAAATTGTCTGCATTATATCTAATAAACTATTAAGAGACTTTATTATGATTTTTTTATTTTATGTATTAAAAACCCACCCCATCCAACTTTAAAAAAAAATAATACTAATAAATTTATGTTTTTTCTATGAAAAATTATCCAGCCGATCGCTTTTGGTCTGATCAAAACGGCCTTAACATCTGGGGTGTGGCAACATTGCCAACACATTCATAGAGGTGATGATCGCTTCATTGTGATACACAAGCCCCTTCACCACAACAAGGTAACGATCACGAATTGACACTTGTATGTGCCTTTTTTTTTTGTTTTTGCAGCCACAGTGCAGCACCAGAGGCCAGAAAAATTAGGCATGTACACATGCCTGAAAAATAATGGTATTGTTGCAGCCGCTGTTGTAGTAGCGGCCGGAAAAATTTATGATTTCAAGGCAGAAAGGTGACTAAAACATTGCGGCTTGAACCCTAGTTGGTGGCGGAGAATTCACGAAAGTCATCCGGTATGCAGACATTAAATACAGCAGCGTGGGGACCATTTTGAGGCCAAGGCATGTCATCAGGCCTTTTGTTAGTCAAACGTATCCCCCACTGTCAGTCCCTTCGGGATCCATGCCTCATTCATCTTAATGAAGGTGACCGAGGCGACTTCTTTTGTCAGTGACAATACCTCCTGCTGCACTGAAGGTCCTTTCTGACAGGACACTTGAAGCGGGGCAGGCCAGAAGTTCTATCGCAAACAGAGATAGCTCAGGCCACAGGTCAAGCCTGCACACCCAGTAGTCAAGGGGTTCATCGCTCCTCAGAGTGTCGATATCTGCAGTTAAGGCAAGGTAGTCTGCTACCTGTCGGTCGAGTCGTTCTCTAAGGCTGGATCCCGAAGGGCTGTGGTGATGTGTAGGACTTAAAAAGCTCTGCATGTCCTCCATCAACAACACATCTGTAAAGCGTCCTGTCCTTGCTGCCGTGGTCGTGGTAGGAGGAGGATTACTTTCACCTCTTCCCCTATTAGATTCCCGTTGTGCTGTGACATCCCCCTTATAAGCTGTGTAAAGCATATTTTTTAGTTTTGTTTTGAGCTGCTGCATCCTTTCTGACTTTCGGTAATTTGGTAACATTTCCGCCACTTTCTGCTTATACCGGGGGTCTAGTAGCGTGGCCACCCAGTACAGGCCGTTCTCCTTCATCCTTTTTATACGAGGGTCCCTCAACAGACATGACAGCATGAAAGAACCCATTTGCACAAGGTTGGAAGCCGAGCTACTCATTTCCCGTTCCTCGTCCTCACTGATGTCATTGACGGTCTGTTCTTCCCCCAAGCCACGTACAACACCACGGGTCCCAGATAGGTGACAACAATGAGCACCCTGGGATGCCTGCTGTGGTTGGTCTTCCTCCTCCTCAAAGCCACATTCCTCCTCTGACTCCTCTTCCTCATACTCCTCTTGCAGCGTTGCCGCAGGTCCGGCAAGCGATGATGACAAGGCTGTTTCTGGTGGTGATGGTGCCTACAACTCTTCCTCTTCCTCTTCACGCTCATCTACAGCCTGATCCAGCACTCTTCGCAGGGCACGCTCCAGGAAGAAAACAAATGGGTTGAGGTCGCTGAAGGTGCCTTCGGTGCGACTGACTAGGTTTGTCACCTCCTCAAAAGGACGCATGAGCCTACAGGCATTGCGCATGAGCGTCCAGTAACATGGCAAAAAAATTCCCAGCTCCGCAGAGGCTGTCCTAGCACCCCGGTCATACAAATACTCGTTGACGGATTTTTCTTATTGGAGCAGGCGGTCGAACATTAGGAGTGTTGAATTCCAACGTGTCGGGCTGTCGCAAATCAAGCGCCTCACTGGCATGTTGTTTCGGCGCTGAATGTCTGAAAAGTGCGCCATGGCCGTGTAGGAACGCCTGAAATGGCCACACACCTTCCTGGACTGCTTGAGGACGTCCTGTAACCTGGGTACTTAGACACAAAGCGTTGCACGATGATATTCATCACATGTGCTATGCACGGCACATGTGACAACTTGCCCAAATTCAATGCCGCCAACAAATTGCTTCCATTGTCACACACCACTTTGCCGATCTCCAGTTGGTGCGAGGTCAGCCACTGATCCACCTGTGCGTTCAGGGCGGACAGGAGTGCTGGTCCGGTGTGGCTCTCTACTTTCAGGCAAGTCAACCCCAAGACAGCGTGACACTGTCGTATCCGGGATGTGGAATAGCCGCTGGGGAGCTGGGGGGATTCAGTTGATGTGCAGCCAGACGCCGCAGCAGAAGAGGACTCAGCCGAGGAGGTTATGGAAGAGGATGGAGTAGGAGGAGTAGAGGAGGTGGCAGTAGGCCAGCCTGCAAGTCGTGGCGGTGTCACCAACTCCGCAGCAGAGCCACGCATTCCATGCTTGTCAGCCGTCAGCAGGTTGACCCAATGCGCAGTGTAGGTGATATACCTGCCCTGACCGTGCTTTGCAGACCAGGTATCAGTGGTCAGATGGACCCTTGCCCCAACACTGTATGCCAGAGATGCCATGAGTTCCTTTTCAATCACTGAGTAGAGGTTTGGGATTGCCTTTTTTGAAAAAAAAAATTTGTCTGGGTACCTTCCACTGTGGTGTCCCAATAGCGACAAATTTTTTTAAGGCCTCAGACTCCACCAGCTGGAATGGTAAAAGCTGGTGGCCTAAGAGTTCCGTCAAGCCAGCTGTCAGACGCCGGGCAAGGTGGTGACTCTGTGACATTGGCTTCCTACGCTCAAACATTTCCTTGAAAGACACCTGACTGTGGGCAGATGAGATGGAACTGCTGAAGGTGAGAGGCGGAGTGGCGGGTGGTTGAGAGGGGGCAAGGAGGACAGCAGTGGTTGACGTGGCTGAAGATGCTGGACCAGGAGGAGGATGGTGGCTTGGAGCTTGTGTGCTGCTTCTACTCGTCATCATGTGTTGATCCCATAGGCGTTTGTGATGTGCGATCATGTGCCTTAGCAAAGCAGTTGTACCTAGGTGGGTGTTGGATTTCCCACGACTCAGTTTCTTTTGGCACAGGTTGCAAATGGCATCGCTGTTGTCAGAGGCAGACACACTAAAAAAATGCCACACTGCTGAGCTTTGCAATGACGGCATTCTGGTGGTGGCAACAGCATGTGTCAATCGGCGTGCTGTCTGGCTGACCCCGGGTGCCGATACATGCTGTCTGACTGTGCCACTAGCTCCTTGCGACGACCTCCCCCTGCTTCCAACTCGTCTCCTCCTCCTTGCTGTCTCCCCTTCTGAACTTTCCCCCTCTTCTTCTTCTCTTCGAGCAGGCACCCACGTGGCATTCACGGACACATCGTCATCATCAACCACTTCACTTGTATCTGACACCTCAGCAAAGGAAGCAGCAGCGGGTACAACATCATCATCATCATCACACTGTACGTCCATGTGTGTAATGCTGCCTGACTGAGAAATATCCCTGTTATCTCCATCCTCTGGCAATAATGGTTGTGCATCACTAATTTCATCCAACTGATGTGTAAATAACTCCTCTGAGGGATCAAGTGAAGCGGCTGTGGTGGTAGTGGTGGTGGTGGCGGCAGGCGGGAGAGTGGTGATTTGAGAGCAGGTGACCAAAGCTGAGCTGGAGGAGGATGGTGCGTCAAAGTTCTTAGCGGAAGCTGTTGAAGATTGGGTGTCCTGTGTAAGCCAGTCAACTATTTTCTCAGAATTTTTTTAGTTCAGGGTACGTGGCCTCTGAACACTGGGCATTATTCCAGGGCCAGTGGAAATCACAGCACCACGAACACGACGGCCCCTGCGGCGTGGCCTGCCTCTGCCTGTCATTTTTTATTACATAAGTTTTACTATGCGTGCAAGGTACTGTGCCACCCTATATATGTGGTGGACAGTGGGCACAGTACAGTCTGTGTGGGCCTGACACACACTGGCTTGCAAATGGGATTATATCACAGAAAAAGATTAAATTGAATTATTTTTATCTGCAAGGTATTTGTGAGTGAGTGACAACCTGTAACGGTATAAGTGGAGACCTAGCCAGTGGCCACAGTACAGTCTGTGTGGGCCTGACACACACTGGCTTGCAACTGGGATTATATCACAGAAAAATATGAAATATAATTTTTTTTTTATCTGCAAGGTATTTTCTGTCACACCCTGTATGAGTGGTGTGCACACAGTACTGTCTGTGACTGAGCCTGCAGCCTCTCACACACGGGCAGGCAACTGCAATATATATAAATACAGTACAGACCAAAAGTTTGGACACATCTTCTCATTCAAAGAGTTTTCTTTATTTTCATGACTACGAAAATTGTAGATTCACACTGAAGGCATCAAAACTATGAATTAACACATGTGGAATTATATACATAACAAACAAGTGTGAAACAACTGAAAATATGTCATATTCTAGGTTCTTCAAAGTACTGTAGCCAGCTTTTGCTACCTATAATTTTCACTTCATAGGTGTGCCCTGTCAGGTTTAATAAGTGGGATTTCTTGCCTTATAAATGGGGTTGGGACCATCAGTTGCGTTGAGGAGAAGTCAGGTGGATACACAGCTGATAGTCCTACTGAATAGACTGTTAGAATTTGTATTATGGCAAGAAAAAAGCAGCTAAGTAAAGAAAAACTAGTGGCCATCATTACTTTAAGAAATGAAGGTCAGTCAGTCAGCTGAAAAATTGGGAAAACTTTGAAAGTAAGGGCTATTTGACCATGAAGGAGAGTGATGGGGTGCTGCGCCAGATGACCTGGCCTCCACAGTCACCGGACCTGAACCCAATCGAGATGGTTTGGGGTGATCTGGACCGCAGAGTGAAGGCAAAAGGGCCAACAAGTGCTAAGCATCTCTGGGAACTCCTTCAAGACTGTTGGAAGACCATTTCAGGGGACTACCTCTTGAAGCTCATCAAGAGAATGCCAAGAGTGTGCAAAGCAGTAATCAAAGCAAAAGGTGGCTACTTTGAAGAACCTAGAATATGACATATTTTCAGTTGTTTCACACTTGTTTGTTATGTATATAATTCCACATGTGTTAATTCATAGTTTTGATGCCTTCAGTGTGAATCTACAATTTTCATAGTCATGAAAATAAAGAAAACTCTTTGAATGAGAAGGTGTGTCCAAACGTTTGGTCTGTACTGTATGTATGTATATAATAAAAAAATAAAAAAAGCAGACTGATGTACCAGCCCTAAAAAGGGCTTTTGGGGTGCTGTCAGGACGCTGTCCTTACAGCAGATGAGTCTGTGGACACAGAACACTGCCCTAGCTAACGCTTTCCCTATTGAATCAGCAGCAGCAGCAGCACTTTCCCTCCTCTCACTGAGAATGCAGATTCCGAATGAATCTAAAATGGATGCTGTCCAGGAGGTGGGAGGGTCTGGGAGGGAGGGTCTGCTGCTGATTGGCTGGAATGTGTCTGCTGACTGTGGGTACAGGGTCAAAGTTTACTCAATGATGATGTATAGGGGCAGACCGAACATTGCATATGTTCGCCCGCCGCGGCGAACGCGAACAAGCTATGTTCGCCGGGAATTATTCGCCGGCGAACTATTCGGGCCATCTCTAATTAGTATATATTAATGTTTTATAATATGACGAATATTCTTCGAAAGAATATCTAGCACTAAATGTAATGCTATATGTTCTTTTTTTATGAAATTTGCATTATTCGATTTTTTTAAAATTACGATTAATCGCATATGCGAAATAATCTCGAATTCGAATATTCGCGAATATTTAACGAATATTCTTTCTAATATTCGCGAAATATCGCGAATTCGAATATGGAACATGCCGCTCATCACTACTTGTCTCTACCAGAAACACAGAAACAGTTATATAGCTCTATTGGGAGATACAGAGGTGAGGAAGCGGGCACATACGGTATTTTTCGCCCTATAAGACGCACTTTTTTCCCCCCAAAAGTGGGGGGGAAATAGCAGTGCGTCTTATGGGGCGAATGCTGCTGATTTTGCCGACTTTTCAATGATACACCCGCCGCGATGCCGCGCGGCGGGTGTATCAGCTGTGAGGGAGGAGGGGCTGGGGGCCGGCATCTGCTTTTATAATGACAGCGGGGCCCGTGCAGTGACTGTATTCTACTACATGGGCCCCACTCACTGTATAATCGTATCTGTAATAGTTAATTATGTGTATACTGGTAATCGCATAATCAGCGCCTGTATTACTTACAACTACAAGCGCTCGGTAGGTAGCAGAGAGGAGGGAGGAGGCAGGCGGGAGGACGGGCGCTGGCAGCGTGAGTCACTACGTCACGCGCTTGCGCCGCCCACTTTATGAATGAAGCAGGCGGAGTGGGTGAATGACGTAGTGACTCATGCTGCCAGCGCCCGTCCTCCCGGCCTGCCTCCTCCCTCCTCTCTGCTACCTACCGAGCGCTTGTAGTTGTAAGTAATACAGGCGGTGATTATGCGATTACCGGTATATACATAATTAACTATTACAGATACGATCATATACAGTGAGCGGGGCCCGTGTAGTAGAATACAGTCACTGCACGGGCCCCGCTGTCATTATAAAAGCAGATGCGACCCCCACCCCCTGTATTGAGGGTCATTCACTACAGGGACACTGTTATGGAGGGGATCTGTGGATGACACATAGCATAAGATGCTATATATGTGTCATCCACAGATCCCCCCCATAACTGTCATACACAGATCCCCATAACAGTGCCACCCTGAGACCCCAATAAGAGCCACCCACAGATCCCCCATAAGTGTCACCCACAGATCCCCCATAACAGTGCGTCACCCACAGATCCCCCATAACAGTGCGTCACCCACAGATTCCCCCATAACAGTGCGTCACCCACAGATTCCCCCATAACAGTGCGTCACCCACAGATCCCCCATAACAGTGTGTCACCCACAGATCCCCCATAACAGTGCATCACCCACAGATCCCCATAACAGTGCGTCACCCACAGATCCTCATAACAGTTCGCCATCCACAGATCCCCCATAACAGTGCACCATCCACAGACCACAATTAGTTCAAAACCCACCAAAAGCACACCTATTGGTTTAAAATATATTTTTTTTATTATTTTCCTCCTCAAAAACCTAAGTGCGTCTTATAGGGCGAAAAATACGGTATACTGAAGTGGGATAGGAACGTACATATTTCTTGCACCCCAAAGGCCAGGCAAGTGGCCTTAAACTCGAACCTACACATTTTGCTAAAATTTATTGGAAATCTATCACAGATTAATGGTTAGATGGTATTATACCCCCTCTAGACTAGCTCTAATATTCCCTAATGTGGATCGTAGGTGCTGGAGATGTCACCGATCTACTGGCACCTTGTTACATATCTTCTGATACCACCCAATTTTTAATTCCTTCTGGGCTAATCTAACACTTCTACTTTAAAGTATCTTACGGGTACCAGTTTCCATGACACCAGGCGTAGCTTTGTCCAACATGGCCAGTGCTGCATGGCCAGGCCAGGACAGCAGGAGGTCCACCACCACCGCCACATGCCTTATTTGATGCTCTCCTCCTTCTTTGAGGTCACCCAAAAAAATGGACAGACAGACGAACAATTGTATTTCTGTGTCACGTGTGCAAATGAGGTGTATCTCACCCCAAAAAATGGCTATAGGTCACCAGCAGAATTATCAGCCAGATGAAAAAGCTAACACTGTCCCTCACTGCAGCTGTGTCCTATTCCTACAAGCGCCTTTGAACAAGCGTTTTTCAGCATCTGAACACGGACCACCGAACAGTGGAAATACGAGTTCTGTTTTGGTAAATGCATTCCAATGTGACACGCATGGCAACGTGGGACAGAAGTGAAGTCCCATCCTATGAGATGTTTCGACCTCTCAGTCTTTTTCAAGGTTTGCTTGAGAAAGACAGAGAGGTCGAAACGTCACAATTTTTGGTGAATAAACCAGCATGAATTGAAGACAGGCGAGTGCTGCAGTTTTATTTTTGATTTATTCTGGGGATGATACAGGCTGGTATCCAACTATGCGGGCATCGAAAGATACTTTTTGCTATAGATTCGTAAGTGCTGCTACTTTTTTTCTTTTTTGAGCAATGATCGTACTAATAATCATTCATCCACCATGCTAAAACATGACAAAACTTTTATTCACGCGCAAAAACACAAATGCAATAGCACTCTGCAACAAGCATTCTGCCCTGCCTTTATGCTGGATGTTGAATGAGGCATTGGTGTACATTTTGGCCAAAGCGTAATAAGCCACTCACCACGTCAAGGTCGCCTCTATTAGTGGTCCCTAACACTAGTACCTACCTGTTATGGGCCATGATAGCCACACAAAGTCCAGGGAGCGCAGGTACAGCATGCACGCCAGGCACACTCTGCTTTTAACCCCGTCCGGTGCCGTGACAGCTTTCATCGGATCCAGGGATGCAAGTACCAACATGCATGCTGAGCCCACCATATACTTCTCCTGGTGCCAAATGGCTACTGGTAGGCGCTGTAAAAGCAGACTCAGTTTTATACTGACTTTAAAACCAGCCTCCAGGGCAGACTAACTGGTCAGGTGTGCATGACTGCATGGAGATCGCCACGCCTCCAATATATACTACAAAGAAAAAATGTGTGGGATTCAGTCAGCACAACCCTGTATGCAGGTGCACATCGCTATGGCGAAATACACATACAAACGCAAAAACACAAATGCAACCAGCACTCCGCCCTGCCTCCATGCTGGATGTTGAATGAGGCATTGGTGTACATTTTGGCCAAAACGCAATAAGCCACTCACCACGTCAAGGTCGCCTCTATGAGTGGTCCCTAACACTAGTTCCTACCTGTTATGGGGCATGATAGCCACACAAAGTCCAGGGAGCGCAGGTACAGCATGATATGGGCTATCATGGCCCATAACAGGTAGGTACTAGTGTTAGGGACCACTCATAGAGGCGACCTTGATGTGGTGAGTGGCTTATTGCGCTTTGGCCAAAATGTACACCAATGCCTCATTCAACATCCAGCATAGAGGCAGGGCAGAGTGCTGGTTGCAGAGTGCTATTGCATTTGTGTTTCTGCGTTTGTATGTGTATTTCGCCATAGCGATGTGTACCTGCATACAGGGTTGTGCTGACTGAACCCCCCACATTTTATCAAAACTTTTATTCCCCAAGTCTCCATGTCACAAAGCTGCAAGTCCAGTGTAGATCCAGACTCTTACAATGAGAAAGACCAAAATATCCAGTCCTGTCTGCCGATGGAGGGATAAATTATAAAATTCAGATTATAAACAGATACATTTTAAGTTTATTTATCAAAAGATAAACACTATAATAACTTATAATACAGTCACTGGCAATGTCCCCCTGTAACGAAGGCTCAACCATAGCATATTCTCAGGAGAATTTGTCTCTCGAGAAATTCTGTGCTAGACCATCTCATTCTGCCAAGCCACAGTGCCGGGTCCATTAAAATATTCCATATAACGATCCCTATTTTTTTTAGCATCACCATTTGGCTTCTGAGGTTGAATAGGTTGTAATGGGATGAGTCCAGGAGGTCCAGACCTCCATTCACCTGGGATGACAGACCCATCATCGGGGTTCTCCCGGTCCAACAAGCTTGCAGGTGCATATTCTGTACTATCATTCCGTCTCAAATAATTATGGAGCAAGCAACAAGCCATAACAACAAGCTCTATCTTGTATGGTGACAAGTTAATTGTTGTTTGAAAGATTCGGAATCGGCTTAATAAAAGACCAAAGGCATTTTCTACCACTCGGTTGGCCCTAGAAAGTCGATAGTTGAATATCTTCTTTTGCTCTGTTATCCCTTTTTGTGGAAAAGGTGTCAGTAGGTGTTCATGTAGCGCAAAGGACTCATCTGTCACAAACACAAAGTTAAGATTCTCTTTAGTCTCGCTAGTGGGGGGTAGATTCAACATGTTCTCCTTTAGTTTATGGTAGAAGTGGGTTTGCTCGATGACTCCCCCATCAGACATCCTTCCATTTTTGCCCACGTCAATCATAATAAACTCATGTTCAGCATTGACAATGGCTATAAGTACAATACTAAAGAATCCCTTGTAGTTGTAGTAGAAGGAGCCGCTGTGTGGAGGAGGGTTGATTCGCACATGTCTGCCACCTATAGCTCCTCCACAGTTCGGGAAGTTCCAGAAGTCTTCAAACTGTTTTGCAACTTTTTTCCATTGTTCGGGTTTTGTAGGGAACTGGAATAGAACAAAGTAATAGATTATATTCCTTAGGATGTTATGTTTCAATGTATTTAGGCAACGTGTGTCTATTCTGGAAGTAACACCAGAACCTTCCGCAGGCCATAGAGATCCATAACAAAGTTTTTGCTGTTAGAACCGCGGGGGGTCTGGGTGTTACATCCAGAATAAACTCTTACACATCGCTACAATACTTAATATAGCCAGGGACAGAAAATTTGTCAAACCAACGTTCATAGGAATATTCCTTCCTGATCATTGCCCCATGTAAAAAGCAGCCTTGCTTCGCTGCCTCTGTCCCGGCGGCACAGACCCGCCGCACACTCCTCTCTTCTTTCCGGTGGTCCCAGCCGATAGGGTACCTCTGTCCGTCCACACAGGCTTTGGCTTGCTTGCCAGCTCAGCCTCCCTCTACAGGTGAAACTCGAAAAATTTGAATATCGTGCAAAGTTCATTTATTGCAGTAATGCAACTTAAAAAGGTAAAACTAACACATGAGACTCATTACAGGCAAAGTGAGATATTTCAAGCCTTTATTTGTTATAATTTGGATGATTATGGCTTACAGGTTATGATACCCCAAAGTCACCATTTTGAGGTCCCCTTTGCTCAGGGGGTATGGATTAATCATCTGACTAGAGTGTGACACTTTGAGCCGAGAATATTGAACCTTTTCACAAAATTCTAATTTTAAGCTGCATTAATGCAATTCTTTTTAATTTGCATTACTGAAATAAATGAACTTTTGCACGATATTCTAATTTTTCGAGTTTCACCTGTATCTGCCTGGTGGGGCACGTGCTCCCCCTGGCTTTAAAAAGGGCCAGCGCACATGCATCCTACTCTTTATATTGAGGAACTTAAGGCACCTTCCCCTGCAGGAAAGTGCCTGAGCAATACATTCATAGTGTACTAGAATCCTACTAAGGTGTGCTGTATTTTGTCTTCCTATGTGCCAACCTCTGCCCATATCCTGGATATTCACCCTTGCTGCCTGCCCTGACCTTGGACTGGTTTCTGGAATTCACGTACTCTGCCTGTCTTGACCTTGGCCTGTCCCTGACTTCAGTCTTGCCTGACCCCTCAGCGCCCTCCACCGGTGTGACATGGTGTGGATTTCTAAATCTGCACCGCGGGTCAATTTCCGAGCGGATAGTTTCCACACTGTGTAGATAAAATTTAAAAATGCTGCAAAAAAATCTGTTCATAATCAGCACTGTGGGCAGGTACGGACTCTCAATGATCTGAAACTACAACACCCGGTAGGTACTGGGAGTTAGCTGTTCTCCAAACTCCCATAGAAGTGAATAGAATATACTAGGAGTTGTAGTTTTGGGGCCCTGCTAGACCTTATTAGTCACATGCAATCTGGGTTCCTCTGTATTGAACTCTGATAGTAAAGCGTTACTTGGTGCAATCAGAAACATATACAGGGTCGGACTGGCCCACCAGAGTTAGGGTACTTTCACACTTGCGTTAAAGTTTTCCGGTATTGAGTTCCGTCCTAGGGGCTCAATACTGGGAAAAAAATTGATCAGTTTTATCCTAATGCATTCTGAATGGAGAGCATTCCTTTCAGTATGCATCAGTTCAGTCCCTCTTACGGTATTTGGCCGGAGAAAATACCGCAGCATGCTGCGGTATTTTCTCCGTCCAAAGTTCCAGAACACTTGCCGGAATGCCGTTAATTTCCATTGAATTGTATTAGAGCCGGATGCAGCATTAAAATTGCTGCATTGACGGATCCGGTCTTCAGGTCTGCGCATGTGTGAAAATAATAAATACCGGATCCGTTTTTCCGGATGACACCGGAGAGACGGATCCGGTATTTTAATGCATTTGTCAGACGGATCCGTTTGCATACGAATTTCCGGTTCTGGCAGGCAGAGCCGGCGACGGATCCTCACAACACAAGTGTGAAAGTACCCTTACAGAGGATCTTCTGATGGGCATAGCTGAGAGCTGTACTCAGCTACCTAGAAACTAATGGAGCGGCGGCGCTCTTCTCCGATCAGCCGTTCCGTCCATTTCAGGGGGATCCACGGGGTATGGGGGCCACCGTTCTCCTGTGGATAGGAGATAACTTGTTGTAACTGGAATATCTCTTTAGGTAGATGTGCACCGGTCCTGTATACACAGAGGGTGGACACAAGAAATAAATTCTGATGCTGAACATACAGTACAGACCAAAAGTTTGGACACACCTTCTCATTCAAAGAGTTTTCTTTATTTTCATGACTATGAGGGCATCAAAACTATGAATTAACACATGTGGAATTATATACATAACAAACAAGTGTAAAACAACTGAAAATATGTCATATTCTAGGTTCTTCAAAGTAGCCACCTTTTGCTTTGATTACTGCTTTGCACACTCTTGGCATTCTCTTGATGAGCTTCAAGAGGTAGTCCCCTGAAATGGTTTTTACTTCACAGGTGTGCCCTGTCAGGTTTAATAAGTGGGATTTCTTGCCTTATAAATGGGGTTGGGACCATCAGTTGCGTTGAGGAGAAGTCAGGTGGATACACAGATGATAGTCCTACTGAATAGACTGTTAGAATTTGTATTATGGCAAGAAAAAAGCAGCTAAGTAAAGAAAAACGAGTGGCCATCATTACTTTAAGAAATGAAGGTCAGTCAGTCGAAAAATTGGGAAAACTTTGAAAGTAAGGGCTATTTGACTATGAAGGAGAGTGATGGGGTGCTGCGCCAGATGACCTGGCCTCCACAGTCACCGGACCTGAACCCAATCGAGATGGTTTGGGGTGAGCTGGACCGCAGAGTGAAGGCAAAAGGGCCAACAAGTGCTAAGCATCTCTGGGAACTCCTTCAAGACTGTTGGAAGACCATTTCAGGGGACTACCTCTTGAAGCTCATCAAGAGAATGCCAAGAGTGTGCAAAGCAGTAATCAAAGCAAAAGGTGGCTACTTTGAAGAACCTAGAATATGACATATTTTCTGTAGTTTCACACTTGTTTGTTATGTATATAATTCCACATGTGTTAATTCATAGTTTTGATGCCTTCATAGTCATGAAAATAAAGAAAACTCTTTGAATAAGTATCACGGTCGGCGTGGCTATCACATACGTGACACAGAGGGAGGGAACGAGGAAGGCCCTGCCCAAGTGAGAGGGAAGATGGTGACCCCTGACTCACCTGGCGGCTGGCACCTGGCTGCCCTGACGTCCCTAGACGGGTTCCTCACCCGTACGCCGATCACGTGCCTAAAGCCCTGGCTTTCCCTGAGCTGAGCCCTAGGTAGTGAACAGGGCGATGGGAACACTAGTCCGCACCACTAACTCTAAGGGAAAACACCAAGGGGAGGACAGACAACACAAACTCAACATATATTCCCAGGTGGGCGACAACAGGAGACAACAATAAGCCCAACAGGGATCCGGAGGGTAGCACACAGGAACAACAACCAGGATTAACCACTCCAGTGGGTCAGTATAGATGTCCAGGCAGGAAGCTCTATAACTGGCAACTAGAGAAGTGTGAGGGGAGAATATAAGGAGGTAGGGAGTGGCAGACACGAAACAGCTGAGGAGGAGAAGCTACGGATCCCTGAGAGAGACAAAAAGGATAGCAAGGCAAACACAGAAAACAATAACTAAGAAACACCATGATCTTTAGATATAGAGCGCGCAGCCACCCGCTGCGACTTCCTGAACCCGGGTATAACGGAGTCAGACGTGGCTCTTGATACCCTCGTGACAATAAGAAGTTGTGTCCAAACTTTTGGTCTGTACTGTACATACACAAAACATCCCTCTGATCAGGGGCGTAACCACGGGGCTCCACTCCATAAGACCACTTTTAGCAACATTTTCAGAAAAGTTTATGATTGGTCTCCCTAATCCACAAGGATAAGTGTAGGGATAATGCACATAGTGATGTCACAGTACAGGGATAGTGCACACAGTGATGTAATACAGAGGAATAATGTGCACAGTGAAGTCCCACCACAGGGATAGTGCACACATTAGTGTTTTTAATATTGGCATAATACACACAGTGATGTCACAGTACAGGGATACCCTACTCAGTGATGTCACAACACTGAAATGATGCACACAGTGACGTCACATGCAAGTATAATGCACATATATAAATGAATGACTAATGTAGTGAGGTCACAGAACAAAAAATGGAGAAAGTAACGGTGAACTTAGTAAAATTTAGAAGGGAGTCCTACTAAAATTTCCATCGCACCTTATATACATTTTACCACTAGCTGCACCTGATAGAAAGTCAAGAGACAACACACCTGTAAGTACCGTCCTTTCAGCATCTGGACAATGGCATTGCAGGTCTCTGGGATGATGACACCCAGAGCCTGTGGTGAGATGGCAGTCGAAAATTTCAGGTCCTCGAAGGATCTGCCGGTGGCCAGGAATCGAAGCGTGGCTACTAGCCTCTGCTCGGCCGAGATGGACTTTCTCATGCAGGTGTCTTGTTTTTGGATGAGCGGCGTGACAACACGCAGGAGGTAGTTAAAGGTGGCGTCCGACATCCGTAAGAACTCTCTGAAGTCATTGGGGTTGTTATCTTTCATCTCTGGGTATAGCGTGGAGCTTGTGGAGCAGTCTCGGACCTGCAGGTAATCTTTGCTCCAGTATGCTCTCTTCTTCCGCTTCTTCTTCTTCTTCTGCATGCAGTGATAGATCATAGCGATGGCAATGGCCGCCCTGGCCCTGCGCTTGTTAACAAGGCTCATGCTGATCTGAGAAATGTGTGCTCCTTCCACAGCAGAGGACAACAATGAGAGGGGGAGGGCGGCAGAGCTGAGGTCACTTCCTGTCCTGGAAGTCTCATGTGAAAGGATCTGCTCTGCTGTGAGATCTGGAGGTCTCCATACAGAATCTAACCCTGTTGTCACTTGTAACTTTTTCCTGAAACGTACAACACCACAGAACTGCCGGCTTACAATGACAATTTTGAACCCACCTGCTTTGGGGCTGTAATTATCCTAATAGAGGCTCTTGGGCAGGAGAAGTCAATAGTATTTCTTTACTGACAAAATACTAAAACAGGGCAAAAAAAATTATTCGAAATTTCATTGACAAGGGGCTTTTTCTTGGCAAGTGTTTTAATGGTCCAATTCAAAGGGGCTGTTTAGCCCTGGGGACCTTTTCTGTAGATCCCCGGTGTGGCAGGACCTGTGGAGGAAATCATAGTTAGGGCTCATGCACGCCCCCGTGCTGCGGACCTCAAACTGTGGTCTGCAATGCACGGGCAGCTGCCATGTGGCCACTGTTTGCGGATGCGGACCCATTCACTTGAATATTCTGTTCTGAGCATGTTCTATTTTTTCGTGATTGAAATCCTACAGAAGTGCTCCGAAGTGCTTCCGCTCCACACCGCTCCGTATCTTGAGGATTGCAAAACCATTCAAGTGAAACGCACTGTTTCGCCACAATACGGGCATGGGCCGCACACGTTCATGTGCATGAGCCCTTACTTGAACCCCCGCTGCTGGGTTCCGGCTCCATCTCTCCACCTCCAGAGCCACAGATCTTCAGTTTCTCCTTGTCAACATCCAGTTTGACGCAGGTCATATGAATGGGCGAGATCTTTCTACTATTTCCTCCACCTGATTTACAGCCTAGTTCTTCCTGGCCTGACTACATAAAAGTAGCTTGTAATTATTCCTGAAATTCTGACAACACTTTAGGTCATCAGGTAGTCGTGGCCGAGTGGTTAAGGCGATGGACTAGAAATCCATTGGGGTCTCCCCGCGCAGGTTCAAATCCTGCCGACTACGAGTTTTTTTTTTCTCTTACTGGTATCTAAATTGTCCTCCACTTCAATTATCTTTTGCAAAACAGAGAATGTAAGTTAGAATAAGTAGGAGTTGTGCACAGTAGGCAGTCGTCTAGGGCTCCATTGGGAAGGAAGTCAATAATACTCCACTACACTTTATTTCTTTGAGTCGGAGCAGCAGATTTGTGGCATTGAGAAAAGTCCATGTGATGAAGGTACAGTCAGTGCGGAGCTTGTATCATAAATAAGAACACGAGGAAAATAAGGAGGAGGCTGGTAGGAGAGGGGAAATAAAAGGATTAGAAAAACATGGCTCTAGAAAGAGCAATACACTTGTCGGCAGGTTGCATATGGTATTGTACTTCAGTCCCATTTACTTAAATGAAAACGCACTGCAATACCAGATATGGCCTGTAGACAGGTGTGGCGCTGTTCCTGGGGAAAAAAAAAAAACTGCCAGGTTTTTCTAATTATGCACAACTCCTTTAAATAAATAAGTATCCCTCAGACAGAGGGTATGAAAGTATGCTTCTACAAACGAGACGCCGGTCACTTTAAAGAGGACGTAGCGTTTGCATGATGGCAACTAACTGTTCAAACAGCTGATTGGTGGGGGTGGTGGGAGTCAGACCCTCGCCGATCTGTGGTCACAGCAGGAACTGCGAACGGTTTTAAAAAGGCCTTATCTGAATTCTTTAAAGTAAACGAGATTAATGCTGCGGGTCGATTACAGCGATACCAGATTTGTATCGTTTTTATTTGGTTTTACAACTTAAGCCCTAGTTCACACGAACGTTTTTTTTGCGAGTGTACGGGCCGTTTTTTTGTGTTCCGTATACGGTCCGTATACGGATCCATTCATTTCAATGGTTCCGCAAAAAAATGGAATGTGTTCCGTATGCATTCCGTTTCCGTATTTCCGTTTTTCCGTACCGTTGAAAGATAGAGCTTGTCCTATATTTGGCCGTAAATCACGGGTCGTGGCTCCATTCAAGTCAATGGGTCCGCAAAAAAAAAACGGAACACATACGGAAATGCATCCGTATGTCTTCCGTTTCCGTTCCATTTTTTCTGAACCATCTATTGAAAATGTGATGCCCAGCCCAATTTTTTCTATGTAATTACTGTATACTGTACATGGCATACGGAAAAACGGAACGGAAAAACGGAAAGGAAACTGAAACACAACGGAACTCAAAAACGGAACAACGGATCCGTGAAAAACGGACCGCAAAAAACAATAAAAGCCATACGGTCATGTGAACTAGGCCTAAAAGAAATAAAAAATTTTGAAAAAAAAAAATCGACATTTTGCTTACATCGCCATTTTCTGACAGCCATAACTTTTTTACGTTTCGGTCTACAGAGATGTATGAGGGCTTGTTTTTGCAGAATGAACTGTCGGTTCTATTCTTGCTATTTTTAGGGTATTTTTTTTTTTTTGCAGGGGTCAAGGTGTCTAAAAAATGGGGAATCGCATGTTTTTATTTTTTTTACATTACAGCGTACACTGCGCAGGAAAAAATATTTCTATTTTTCAATAGTTCAGACATTTTTAGGTTCAGCAATACCTGCTATGTTTATTTTTTATGTAAAATTGGGAAAATCGGGTGATTTGAACTTTTATGATTTTTATATATTTTTTGAAAACCTTTTTACAAAATAACTTTTAGCCACCCTTAGGGGACCAGAACCTGTGATCTTCTGATCGCATGTCCCACAGACCACAATACAGAATTAGGGCTCATCCACATGACTGTTGCCTGTGTTGTGAATCGACAAAACACAGATACCGGCCCCTTGCACTCCGCATTTTGTGGACTGGAACCTCCAGCCCGTAACAGAACAGTCCTATCCTTGTCCGTAATATGGCAAGAATAGGGCATGTTCTATGTTTTTGCAGATGCCACGGAACAGACATACAGATGCGGACACCACACCGTGTGTTGTCCGCATCTTTTGCGGCCCTATTGAAGTGAAAAGATCCGTATCCGACCCACAAAAAATACAGTTGTGTGCATGAGCCTTTATTATGGCCTATGGGATCCTGACAAGCTCCCTGCTGAGCCATACCTCGCACACAGCTTTGCAGGCAGATTACCATGACCGGTCTGGGAACCTTCAACAGGGCCCAGGCTGTCATAGTAGACAATCGGAGCCCTGAAATTTCACTGTGGGGACTCTGATCGGAAGGCAGGGGAGCCCTGGCTGAAGCGGTCCTGATGCCTTTATATTTTTCCAAACCCTACCCTACTTCCAAATTCATACAATATATAGCTCTTTCTCCCTCTAGACCAGGGACCAGCAACCTTCGGCACTTCAGCTACAATTCCCAGCATGCTTCATTTATTTCTATGGGAGCTGAGAGAACAGTTGATCAGGTGTACATGTTGGGAGCTGTAGGTTCTGACCCCTGCTCTAGACAGTGGAGAAGAAAATAGTAGGGGAAGGGGATACATTACACAAGGCAGGGCACATTACCCTGCTCTCCTGAAGGGGGTGCCAGACCAGTCTTTCCCAACAGCGTTGAATGTTTTTTTTTTTTCTCCTCACTCTATCCCTCTCTCCTCTTCCATGCCTCAGACCCTTGAAGGAGCCGTGGGACACTCCTGTCGGTCAACGGTTCCTAATGCTCCCCTTGTGGTGGGACCTGCTTGTCGGGAGCTGTTGCACCCAGGGGGACCTGTTTGTGCGCTGCACTTCCTGCAGAAAGAGATGACCTACTGCAGTTCCTGATATGCTGCCCCTTCAGTTATTTGGTCAGTTATTTCCATCAGTTTTTGTGAGCCAGAACCAGTAGTGAAGCCTACTCTGAGATAAGGTACGAGGGAAAGATTTCCCCCTGTTCTGTGTTTTTCACCCGCACGTGGTTTGGGCTCACAATAACTGATGGAAATATCCGACCAAATAACTGAAGTCTGAACTAGGCCTTGCACAGATGAAGGAAAAAATGAGAAGGCTGCAGATGCTGGTAAGTGGCCTGTCCCCATGCCAATGTGTCAGGTAGGGACATGGACTAAAGCCTGTATGAGACCTAGCAATCATACAGGCGACTGTCATAAAGGCAAGAGTTCCTTCCCGGCAATCACCTGCTCACTGGTGGAGGAGACCGCTGCTATTACATGCAGCGATCTCCTCCACAGTATGGGAAGGAGCGATCATTATGCCATCGCTTGTCTAGTTGTTTGCATGCAGCAGATCGTGATTCGACAGCACGAAGTATTACGCTGCCAAATGGTCACTAACGAGCGGTACTACAAATGTTCATTAGCGATCTTCTGGCAGAAAATCTGGCAGTATAATACAGCCTTAAATGTCTGTCTGTCTGTCTGTCTACCGTATTTATCACTCTATAAGACACACCTAGGTTTTAAAGGAGGAAAATAAGAAATACATATTTTTCATCAGATCAGACCCCCAAATGTTAATAAGACCCCCAATCAGACCTCGGATCACAGCCTCAATGTGAATAAGACCCCCCCTATTCAGACCCCCAAGCAGACCTCAGATCAGACCACCAATGTGAATGACCCCCAAGCAGACCTCAGATCAGACCCCCAGGCTCAGAGCAGACATTAAAATACAATTAACTTACCTCTCCTGCTCCGGACACCAACGCCGCTCCTCACATCTGCACTCTTATAATTCTTCCTGCCACACCGTACTGTGACCCGACACGCACAGCGTGATGTCACAGCGAGCGGCCCAGGAAGACCAGGAAGCGATGAATACAGAGCACGGGGAGAGCTGCATTTACCACTTTCCGGTCCTCCTCTACTACCATAATAGAAGCACAAATTAGTATTCTTCCCATAAGACGCACTGACATTTCCCACCCACACTTTGGTGGAAAAAAGTGCGAAAAATATCTGTTTGTCTATGATTCAATCAGTCTATTTTTTATCCGTCCCCCTACACGGTCTCAGTGTCTGTCTGATATCTGTCTACTTTTTTATCTCTGTCCACCTACAAAAATTCAATCACTTTGAATTTTTCTATTCCTAAGGATATTAACCCCTTAGGGACACAGCATTATTTCACCTTAAGGACCAGGCCATTTTTTGCAAATCTGACCAGTGTCACTTTATGTGGTGATAACTTTAAAATGCTTTGACTTATCCAGGCCATTCTGAGATAGTTTTTTCGTCACATATTGTACTTCATGACACTGGTAAAATGAAGTAAAAAAAATGAATTTTTATTTATAAATAAATACCAAATTTACCAAAAATTTTAAAAAAAATTCCAAGTTTCAATTTCTCTACTTCTATAATACATAGTAATACCTCCAAAAATAGTTATTACTTTACATTCCCCATATGTCTACTTCATGTTTGGATCATTTTGGGAATGATATTTTATTTTTGGGGGACATTACAAGGCTTAGAAGTTTAGAAGCAAATCTTGAAATTTTTCAGAAATTTTCAAAAACCCAATTTTTAGGGACCAGTTCAGGTCTGAAGTCACTTTGTGAGGCTTACATAATAGAAACCACCCAAAAATGACCCCATTCTATAAACTTCACCCCTCAAGGCATTTAAAACTGATTTTACAAACTTTGTTAACCCTTTAGGTGTTCCACAAGAATTAATGGAAAATAGAGATACAATTTAAAAATTTCCCTTTTTTGGCAGATTTTCCATTTTAATATTTTTTTTCCAGTAACAAAGCAAGGGTTAACAGCCAAACAAAACTCAATATTTATGGCCCTGATTCTATAGTTTACAGAAACACCCCATATGTGGTCGTAAACCGCTGTACGGGCACACGGCAGGGCGCAGAAGGAAAGGAATGCCATACAGTTTTTGGAAGGCAGGTTTTGCTGGACTGGTTCTTTGACACCATGTCTCATTTGAAGCCCCCCTGATGCACCCCTAGAGTAGAAACTCTATAAAAGTGGCCCCATTTTAGAAACTATGGGATAGGGTGGCAGTTTTGTTGGTACTAGTTTAGGGTACATATGATTTTTGGTTGCTCTATATTACACTTTTTGTGAGGCAAGATAACAAGAAATAGCTGTTTTGGCACAGTTTTTATTTTTTGTTATTTACAACATTCATCTGACAGGTTAGATCATGTGGTATTTTTATAGACCAGGTTGTCCCGGACGCGGCGATACCTAATATGTATACATTTTTTTTATTTATGTAAGTTTTACACAATGATTTCTTTTTTGAAGCAAAAAAAATCATGTTTTAGTGTTTCCATAGTCTGAGAGCCATAATTGTTTCAGTTTTTGGGCGATTATCTTAGGTAGGGTATGATTTTTGCGGGATGAGATGACGGTTTTATTGGCACTATTTTGGGGTGCATATGACTTTTTGATCGCTTGCTATTACACTTTTTGTGATGTAAGGTGACAAAAAATGGTTTATTTAGCACAGTTTTTATTTTACATTTTTTACGGTGTTCATCTGAGGGGTTAGGTCATGTGATATTTTAATAGAGCCGGTCGATACGAACGTGGCGATACCAAATATGTATACTTTTATATTTATTTATGTAAGTTTTACACAATAACAGCTTTTTTAAAACAAAAAAAGTGATGTTTTAGTGTCTCCATATTCTGAGCCGTATTTTTTTTAATTTTTTTTGGCGATTGTCTCAGGTAGGGGCTCATTTTTTGCGGGATGAGGTGACAGTTAGATTGGTACTATTTTGGTGGGCAAACGCCTTTTTGATCGTTTGCTGTTGTACTTTTTGTGATGTAAGGTGACAAAAAAATGGTTTATTTAGCACAGTTCTTATTTTTTTTTTTTTACGGTGTTCATCTGAGGGGTTAGGTCTTGTGATATGTTTATAGAGTCGGTCGATACGGACACGGCAATGCCTACTATGTATACTTTTTATTTTTCCCCGATTTTTTTAGACCAATTTTTTTTTACTTTATTTGGGGAAAATGACGTTTTTGTTTATTTTTACTTGAAACTTTTAATTTTTTGGGGGGAAAACTTTATTTTTTCAACTTTTTTTTTCACTTTATTTTTTGTCCCACTTTGGGACTTGATCTTTTGGGGGTCTGATCCCCTTTACAATGCATTCCAATCCTTCTGTATTGGAATGCATTGGCTGTATGAGTAATACTGTGAGTATTACTCATACAGCTTCCGGCCTGTGAGATCCAGGGGGCTGGATCTCACAGGCTCGTCACAGGAAGGCAGCGCCGATGCCTTCCTTAGGCATCACGCTGCCTTCCATGCCATCGGGTCCCCCCTACAGCCGCATGGGGACCCGATGGCACCGCCACACGCCGCCGCAAACCGCAGGTAAAGCTGCAAACCGCAGGACTGAATTGACCTATGGTTTGCGGCGAACGCTGACACGGGGGGGGTCAAAGGACCCCCCCGCGCATTTAGCCAAGGTGGTGATTGAAAATACCCATGACGTACCGGTACGTTATGGGTCCTTAAGGACTCGGGAAACATGCCGTACCGGTACATAATAAGTCCTTAAGGGGTTAAATAGGTTTATTTACTGATGGGATATCCTCGGTCCAAGTGCCTTATTAAAGGGGTTCTGTGGCCTTGGAGCTGACAACCTCTTTGGTCTGGACTGGTCCCCCGCCGATCATTAAAAAAAAAAAGGAGAACTCACTTTTCTGCGGTGTTGCTGCTGCTCTTTCCCCCAGTCACTTCAATTTTTTGCAGAGTGTGGATGAGACTTGCCAACCTCTTGTTCTCTTTACTTTTACTGTAAACTGCAGATCTGCAAAATACGGGTACTGCCCATGTTGCATGCCCATTTTTTGCTGACCCATTGAAAAATTAATTTTGTAATATTTTTTTTAATACTTTTGTAATTTACTTTTTGTCTTCACGTTTTAGTAGGCTCCTAGGTTTCAGGGCGTCTGCCGTGCTTTGGGATCTGCACACTCCTCGTATACTGCTCAGTGGTGAATGGATCTTACTGTGAGGCTACAGTGAGCGTTATGCAGGCGGGAGCTGACATCGCTGCTCTGATGAACCCTGGCATGGCTCATCCAGGCACAGATGGTGTACATTAGACACTTGGCTCTGACTGACACCCTTAAGGCGTTTTAGTCCTGAAGAACATCTAGAGCGGAGGAGGGATCCTGTACAGAACAGCAGTCAGCAACCAGTTCTAACATGCAGGCGTTGGTGGTATAGTGGTGAGCATAGCTGCCTTCCAAGCAGTTGACCCGGGTTCGATTCCCGGCCAACGCAGCTCTTTTACAACCAAACCTGAAAGGATCTTCCCATAACAAACCATAGGTCAACATTTAATTATGGAGTTTACTGAGATTTTTTAACTGATCAGTGGTGGTCCAACATCTTGGATCCCTGCTGATCAGCTGTTTGAGAAGGCATCAACCCGCCAGGGAGTACTGGGTGTTGGACCCCCACAGATCAGATATGGATGGCTTATCCGGATATATCTTGGAAAACCCCTTTAGCCACCTTTCCGAAATCCTACTGCAATGCCAGGGATCCAAGAAGCCACCAATCCTAGCCTTAAGATGAGAAACATTTCCAAAACAGAAAAGAAATCACTACTAAGGGGTTAACATTTGTGATTTTTTTTTTGGGAGGGGGGGGGTGAGAACTCCATCTTAATTATCTGAATTGTTAACAGGCACCTACCTCTAAATAAGTGGGTCACATCTGGCTCGGAGCAGCTGGATAATTCATTAGTATTGACGTCTCGCACCTACTTTTCCTGTTTAATTTTGCCAGGACAGAAGAACATACTAAAGACTGCCGTACATATAGATATAAGGAATGTGACATGTGGAAAGTGATGGACAGTTCCGTCACCCTGTGATACTAAGATTTCTCTAAATCTCAGCTATACGCTAAGGCTAGTTTCCCACCACCGGTCTGATTTCCATCAGGCTGTTCCGGCAGACAATTGCGGGCATCTTCCAAACACAAACCACAGCATTTGGTTAATAGGGCCAGCGGGCATTCCGTCTTCCACCGGCAGCACCAGATCTGGAGAATTCCAGCAGACTGTTCTCTGCCGAAACAGCCTGCCAGAATTGATACCGCAGGTGTGAAACTAGGCTAAGAATCCCTGGTGGCCTAGGGCAGTGAAGGGTTTAATGTAAGGATTGCTGAGATTAGTTCTAGACTCTCCCCATGGCAGATGTTGGGGAAGATAAGGATCTGGTATTGGATTTCAGCTGGATGATAATTTTGTTTTTCGTGGAGATAAGCTGCCACCAAATAGTGTCTGCCAGCAGCTTTCTCTTCGTGTTCAGGACACAGGTTTACAGTGTGTATGAGCCCTTAGTGTTCAACTCTTTTGCAGGGCATTACACAGGACCCAATGAAATTATTATTATTATTATTATTTATTATTAAAGCGCCATTCATTCCACAGCGCTGTACATATGAGAAGAGGTATGCATACATAATACAGACAATTACACTAATCATAAACAAGACGAGTTACAAAACTGGTACAGAAGGAGAGAGGGCTTACAATCTACGAGGGATGGACGAAGGACACAGTAGTTGCGGGTTAAGTTGGTCATGGCGGTATAGAGGCAGCAGGGTCACTGGTTGTAGGCTTGTCTGAAGAGGTGGGTTTTCAGGTTTCTTTTGAAGGATTCCAATGTAGGTGAGAGTCTGATATGTTGGGGTAGCGAGTTCCAGAGTATGGGGGATGCACGGGAGAAATCTTGGGATCAATTGTGGGAAGAGGCGATAAGAGGAGAGGAGAGAAGGAGGTTTTGTGAGGATCGGAGAGTGCGTGTGGGGGTGTATCGGGAAAGTAGCTCAGAGATGTAGGGAGAAGACAGGTTATGGACGGCCTTGTATGTATTTGTTAGTACTTTGAAGTGAATTCGCTGGGCAATGGGGAGCCAATGAAGGGATTGGCAGAGGAGTAATAGGTTGACAGGTGGATTAGTCGGGCAGCAGAGTTGAGGATAGATTGGAGGAGTGTAAGAGTGCTAGATGGAAGGCCACAGAGGAGAGTGTTGCAGTAGTCTAGGCGGGAGATGATGAGGGCATGTACAAGCATTTTCGCAGATTCAAAGTTAAGGAAAGCACGGATGCGGGAGATGTTTTTGAGTTGGAGGCGGCAGGTGGTGGAAAGGGCTTGGATGTGCGGTCTGAAGGAGAGGGCAGGAGAAATTGATGGCTTATCTGTGTTAAGCTGATCTCTCTTGATTCCTTCATATACTGTATACACACTTGGTTTGGCTAAGCATGCATGTGTCCAACAGATCAGAAGCCTACAGAAACACTACAATGCGCTTCCTTGGGCTTTCAGGTCCGTGCTTCAGCACTGCAAAAGATAGAACATGTCCTATTTTTTTTGAAGATCACGAACCTATTCAAGTGAATGGGTCGGCATCTGAAGCAGGAAGTGCACATGGCCAATGCCTGTATATTGTGGACCACTATTTGCAGTCCACAGCACAGGCACAGAGTCTTTACATTCCTCTGAATGAGCCCAAATAGAGAAAACAATACTGATGCAAATATTCATCTGCTCCAAGCCGAAAGATATAACCAGCTATGAAACACTTATTAAGAGGTAGGTGCCCTTCAAACATTTGCAGTTCTCGTTCCTAAAAAAAACATGAACGTTAACATCCTGGCAATGATTTGTTTTTCTATTTCGGGAATGTTTTTGTTTTTCATCTCAGGTTTTAAACAGGATGGATGGTTTGTCAGATGCCTGCTGTTCCACTAAGATCCTTTCAGGTTTGGTTAAAAAAAGATCACTGCGTTGGCCGGGAATCGAACCCGGGTCAACTGCTTGGAAGGCAGCTATGCTCACCACTATACCACCAACGCCTGCATGTTACAATTATTTGCTGACTGTTCTTCTCTACAGGATCCCACTTCAAGATGTTCTTTAGGACTAGCACAGCTTCAGGTCATCAATTAGAGCCAGAAGCCTACACAATCTGAGTAGAAGCTTCTACTGAGCTATAATAAGACACCTATAATAGTCTACGGACTACACTGTGCCTCCTTGTGCCAATGGTCTGATCGAAGACATACATGGGTTCTTTATGTAAAGTCAGATGCCATATCACAGAGGTATAAGAAAACGTTGCTCCTAGAAGAGAACATCTCTGTCATATTAAAGAGCACACAGCACATGTTGTAGACACATGACAGCACATGGTGTAGACCTACTCTGTTGGGCTCCATCCATACTTCTCTGTCACGTAAAAGAGGTCTTTGCTGAAGAGATGAATACTTGTGGTGGGTTGTGTTGGAGATGTTTCTGAGTCTTGCGTTGGTGATTGTGTTTATAGGGCCATGTTTGGCATCATGTGTTCATTCAATAATTAGAGTGTAGTATTCTATAGGTTCTAGAACAGGGGGTAGGCAACCTCTGGAACTCCAGCTGTTGTGAAACTACAACTCCCAGCATGCATACTTGCTTTGCTCTTCTAAGAACTCACATAGAAATAATTGGAGCATGCTGGGAATTGTAGTTTCACAACAGCTGGAGTGCCGAAGGTTGCTGATCCCTGTTCTAGAAAATTCTTAGTAATGGCACGTGGTGTTGGCATCCAGTGTAGTCCTGGCTTTGGGTTTACTTCCCAAGTTAGGCCTCATGCACATGACCGTTGTTTTATTCCGTGTCCGTTGTTCCGTTTTTCGTGATTTTCTGCGGACCCATTGACTTTCAATGGGTCCATTGAAAACTCGGCTAATGCACCGTTTGTCATCCGCGTCCGTGATCCGTGGTTCCAGTCCGTCAAAAAAATATAACCTGTCCTATTTTTTTCACGGAAAACGGTTCGCGGACCCATTCAAGTCAATGGGACCGTGAAAAAACGCGGATGCACACAAGATTGTCGTCCGCGTCCGCGCCCGTTTTTTTCCTATCATTTGCATGGCAAACTTGACTTAGACTTTTTTTTACTTTCCTTCATGTCTGGTGATCCTCCAAAAATAAAGGAAGACACACGGAAAAAAAAACGGAAACGGATCACGGAACAACGGAACCCCATTTTGCGGAACGGAACACAACAACGGTCGTGTGCATGAGGCCTAATAGTAAAATGTATCATGGACAGTAGGAAGAAAAAGTAAGTGAACCTTTTGGAATTACCTGGATTTCTGCATTAATTGCTAATTAAACTGCCTCCAGGAAGAAGCAGAAAGTGCCCCGAAGGGAAGAAAGGTGCTCGCTTTCACATCACTACGTGTCCCACAAAATGTCTGAACCGTGATTACGACGACTCCCATCTGGCCACACACTGCGGCTCGGTGCACAGCAGTATGGATGAGAGACTCGATTCTGAACTAATTGAATTTGAGTTTATTTTGTAAACAAATTTTAGTTGCATCTCAATTTTTGGTGATTTCATTCAGATGAATTAGAAGAAAAGAGAGGGAAAAAGTGAGAAACAAGAGAAAAGGAGACTTCAGATACAAAAAAAAAGTCCATGCTGATGCTGTCCTCCCTGCTCCACATTCCAAGGGGTCCTCTCTATAGACTGTCTGCACACTGTTTATTTAGTGAGGCCCCCAGCAACACACAGAGGTTTACAGTCCCATCCCCCATGAATGTTTGTAGGAAACATGACTCCAGTAGATAGCTGTGTAGGTCCATGGCTGGTAACAGCAGGACGGAGGTTATGCATTGTCACACCCTCATCCTCTACTCAGTAAAGGTGGATATACAGTATACATGGTCAGATTACTGGCCAGATTATCAGGTAGGGTTGAGTAAAGAATGCTAAGGATCCAAGATCCGAAGTCACTTCGTTCAAAAAACCCGTCTCCGTACAGCATTCAAATGTATATGCTGCTCTGAGGTGAAATTCGTTCAGTCCAAAGTCTCACGAGACTTTGCTGAAGAACTTTGGGCTTCGATTATACAACTTTAAAACCCTTTCAAAACAGCAATCCAAAGTCGTCCTCGGTACAGACTGGTGCCTCGGTACTAAGGTAGACTTCGATTATGGTTTTAAAGTTGTATAATCGAAGCCCAAAGTTCTTTAGCAAAGTCTCGTGAGACTTTGGACTGAACGAATTTCACCTCGGCGCAGCCCATACATTTGGATGCTGTATGTAGACGGACCTCCGTACAGCATTCAAACTAAGTTTTGAACGAAGAGACTTTGGATCTTAGAGCCGAAGCGCTCTACGCTCAACACTAGTCATCGGGATTCTCCGCCTGAAGGTGCAGCAGATAACCCGATGAACGAGCGAAACGCTCAACACTAGTCATCGGGAATCTCCGCCTGAAGGTGCAGCAGATCACCCGATAAACGAGCGAAACGCTCAACACTAGTCATCAGGAATCTCCGTCTGAAGGTGCAGCAGATCACCCGATAAACGAGCGAAACACTCAACACTAGTCATCGGGAATCTCGCCTGAAGGTGCAGCAGATCACCCGATGAACGAGCGAAACGCTCAACACTAGTCATCGGGATTCTCTGCCTGAAGGTGCAGCAGATCACCCGATGAACGAGCGAAACGCTCAACACTAGTCATCAGGAATCTCCGTCTGAAGGTGCAGCAGATCACCCGATGAACGAGCGAAACGCTCAACACTAGTCATCGGGATTCTCTGCCTGAAGGTGCAGCAGATCACCCGATGAACGAGCGAAACGCTCAACACTAGTCATCAGGAATCTCCGTCTGAAGGTGCAGCAGATCACCCGATGAACGAGCGAAACGCTCATTCATTGGGTGATCCTGTCGTTCGTGCAGGCACATAATATATCGTTTCTGGGTGGCAGATCGTGCTGTCTAAACAGCGATCCGCTGCCCAAAAACAATGCAGCTGTATGAGGACGATCAATTGCAATAGCGATCACCTTGTTCTCATACTGTGGAGGTGATCGCTGCATGTAATGAGCAGCCGACTGTAGGGAAGAAACGCTTCCTTCCTGACAATCAGCTTCTCCTCGGCACGTGTAAATGCGCCCTGACTGTTCCGACTCCTTCCTCCACTCAGTTCCGGCGCGGTGATCATTTATCTTTTATTTGTCTCTACTTCTAAATCCTAGAAATGTGTCGCTCTCTCTCTACTAGACAGAAGGCAGGAAATGGAAGGGGGGGGGTGCATTACATACCATAGTTGATGGCCTCATGCGAGGATCTGCTGCTTTAGAAGTCCACCAGATATAGTGAGTAAAATCGGTGCAATAATGGTGAGCACTCCACCAAATTTCTATTACATTTGGGGGGGAGGACCCCTTAATAGGAACATAATGATGTAAGCATACTGTAGACTCTTGTAGCTTTCCCATACCGCAACATGGTATCCATAAAAACTGCCGCTCACCCAGCAAGCCCTCACACCGCTCTGCAGACGGAAAGATACAGAGTATGGCGATACAAAAATGTATCTTATTTAAAGGTTGTATTTTATATAGTAAGACAGAGCAAAACCGACATAATCATACTGACCCGCAGAATAAAAAAGGTAATGCGTCATGTTTACCTCAAATAAATGCAGTAAAAACGGCCCATAAAATAATGGCGCTGTTGTTTTTTTGTTTTTTTTTTATAATTTCACCTTATTAATTTTTCCAGTACATTGGATGGAATGTTAACCGGTGTCATTAGAAAATACGACTAGTCCTGCAAAGTACAAGACCTCATCCGGCTACGCGAAGAGGGGAAAAAATTTTGGTCATAAAATAGTCCCAAGTCCTTTATTTAATCGGCGGTGTGACAATATTTAGTTTTAAATAAGTCGAATCTTACGGCAGCCTCAGGAGGAAATGTAAGACTGGCATAAAAAGCCGGTCTTAGTAAATGACCCCCCATGTCTTTTCATCTTGAGTTTACAGATGGTGTCCTTAAATTGCATCCGTCACCTCTCCAGACATCTCTGTTGTAGTAACTACTTGCTTTCCCCATGTAATAACACTTCGGGAGCATCTGTCCTTAATGCTCTATGTTGTGCCGTTCCGTTTTTATTACTCTTAGAAGTTTCTGAATGAATTTTCAGCAGCTTGCAGTAAAGGTGCTGATGGGTGTTGCTAGTCGGGGGGGAATGTCTCTTTGCACAGTCTGACACCAGCAGCACTGATTATACAGAGTCAGACACACCCGTTACTCGGATCACCCAGCAGTACCATTACTGCAGACTGCTGGCAATCTATTTGTAAACTTATAGCAGGAATAATACAGGAATGGCACAACATAGAGTCATAAGAACAGATGCTCCACAATTTTTATGACATGGGGAATGCAAGTAATTACCAAGACAGGAGTGTCAGGAGAGGGGACAGGTCCTCTTTAAAGAGGACCTTTCATGCGATTTTATTAAGGGAGATATATACCTGTACTTGCGGGGTACCCCCCGTTAATGCTGCCACCCTGCTTGATTTTTTTAAATATGCCTCCTACGCCGCGCCAGATTTCTCCTGCTCGGTATGCTAATACTGAGCATTGGAACAGGAAGGAGGAGACGCCAGGGTTTCTCAATAGGCGTCTCCTTCTCCCTGGTTGCAGCACTGTCCAATCGCAGCGCAGAGCGTCACAGCCAGGGAGGATTTTTTCTCTCCCTGGCTGTGACGCCGCTATAATGCCCCCTGTAATTCCCCCTGTTGTGCCCTCAGTAGTTATAATGCCCCATGTAATTCCCCTTGTAGTGCCCTCAGTAGTTATAATGCCCCCTGTAATTCCCCCTGTTGCGCCCTCAATAGTTATAATACCCCCTGTAGTGCCTTCAGTAGTTATAATGCCCCCTGTAGTGCCCTCAGTAGTTATAATGCCCCCTGCAATTCCCCCTGTTGTGCCCTCAGTAGTTATAATGCCCCCTGTATTTCCCCCTGTAGTGCCCTCAGTAGTTATAATGCCCCCTGTAGTGCCCTCAGTAGTTATAATGTCCCCTGTAATTCCCCCTGTAGTGCCCTTAGTAGTTATAATGCCCCCTGTAGTGCCCTCAGTAGTTATAATGCCCCCTGTAATTCCCCCTGTAGTGCCCTTAGTAGTTATAATGCCCCCTGTAGTGCCCTCAGTAGTTATAATGCCCCCTGTAATTCCCCCTGTAGTGCTTTCAGTAGTTATAATGGCCCTTGTAATTCCCCCTGTAGTGCCCTCAGTAGTTATAATGCCCCCTGTAATTCCTCCTGTAGTGCCCTCAGTAGTTATAATGCCCCCTGTAATTCCTCCTGTAGTGCCCTCAGTAGTTATAATGCCCTCTGTAATTCCTCCTGTAGTGCCCTCAGTAGTTATAATGCCCCCTGTAATTCCCCCTGTAGTGCCCTCAGTAGTTATAATGCCCCCTGTAATTCCTCCTGTAGTGCCCTCAGTAGTTATAATGCCCCCTGTAATTCCTCCTGTAGTGCCCTCAGTAGTTATAATGCCCCCTGTAATTCCTCCTGTAGTGCCCTCAGTAGTTATAATGCCCCCTGTAATTCCCCCTGTAGTGCCCTCAGTAGTTATAATGCCCCCTGTAATTCCTCCTGTAGTGCCCTCAGTAGTTATAATGGCCCCTGTAATTCCCCCTGTAGTGCCCTCAGTAGTTATAATGCCCCCTGTAATTCCTCCTGTAGTGCCCTCAGTAGTTATAATGCCCCCTGTAATTCCCCCTGTAGTGCCCTCAGTAGTTATAATGCCCCCTGTAATTCCCCCTGTAGTGCCCTCAGTAGTTATAATGCCCCCTGTAATTCCTCCTGTAGTGCCCTCAGTAGTTATAATGGCCCATGTAATTCCCCCTGAAGTGCCCTCAGTAGTTATAATGCCCCCTGTAATTCCTCCTGTAGTGCCCTCAGTAGTTATAATGGCCCCTGTAATTCCCCCTGGAGTGCCCTCAGTAGTTATAATTCCCCCTGTAATTCCCCCTGTAGTGCCCTCAGTAGTTATAATGCCCCCTGTAATTCCTCCTGTAGTGCCCTCAGTAGTTATAATTCCCCCTGTAATTCCCCCTGTAGTGCCCTCAGTAGTTATAATGCCCCCTGTAATTCCTCCTGTAGTGCCCTCAGTAGTTATAATGGCCCCTGTAATTCCCCCTGTAGTGCCCTCCGTAGTTATAATGCCTCCCAGGAAAATAAAATACCAGACTTCCTGCAACCATCTGAGATGCAGGCCACAGACCTCTTCCAGTCTCCAGCCTGAGCCTCCAGCTTTGACCATAGCTTGTTTTGAGCTAGCGACTGCCCTGACGACTCATTTAGGTGAGCAGATAACCGTTCAGGCGACTGACGACATGAGTGACCGCCTGACACAAGGCCAATGATCACTACAAGCATTTACATGCAGGGAGGATCGTGTGCAAATACGTTCATATTCGATCATAAACGATTGTTGACTGTGGTCAATCAGGTCTAGTCATTGTGCCTATCAGCAAACGATCACACATTGCACATTTACATCATCACAAATCATTAACCCCAAACGGTAATTTTATTGTTTGCATCAACGCTTGGCTCGGCATGCATGTATCCCAAACATGAAGGGGGGAGAAAGCTGCTGCCAGACAGCTCTGTCCACATCTTATCTCCTAAAGAACAAAAAAGATCATTCAGCTGAAACCCAATTGCCGATCCTTATCTTCCTCAATATCTGCCATAGTGAGAATCTAGAATTAACCTCATTGTGTTATATTACCAGGAATCCTAACATTAACCCCTTCACTGCCCTTGGCCACCAGGGATCCTTAACATGTAGCTGAGAGAAATCCTACTATTACATGATCACCGATAGGTGCCCTTTAATAATTTGCAGTACTCATCCCCCCAAAAAAACACGAATGTTAACCCTCGACATTGATAATTTTTTTTCTATTTTGAAAATTTAAGTTTGTTTTTCATTTCAGAGGTCAAACAGCCATGATCGATGGTTTGTCAGATACCTGCTGTTGCACTAAGATCATTTCAGGTTTGGTTATAAAAGAATTGCGTTGGCTGGGAATCAAACCCTGGTCAACTGCTTGGAAGGCAGCTATGCTCACCACTATACCACCAACACCAGGATATTACAGTTATTTGCTGACTGTTCTTCTGTACAGGATCCCACCTCCCCATCACGATGTTCTTCAGGACTAGCACAGCTTTAACTCATCAACTAGAGCCAGAAGCCTACACAATCTGAGTATAAGCACCTACTGAGCTGTAATACGACACCTATAATAGTCTACGGACCACACTGTGTCTCCTTGTGCCGATGATCTTAGAAGATAACATCTCCATCGTATGGTAGACCACAGCACTGTATGGCAGCACATGGTGTAGACCTCCTCTTTAGGGCTCCGTTCATACTTCTCTCATGTAAATGAGATCTTTGCTGCAGAGGTGAGTACCTGTGGTGGGGTGCGTTGGAGATGTTTTTGTGTCTTGGGTTGGTGGTTTTGTGAGGCCATGTTTGGCATCACGTGTGCATTAGATGATTACAGTGTAATATTCTATAGGTTCTAGAACATTCTCAGTAATGGCACGTGGTGTCAGCATCCGTTGCAGTCCTGGCTTTGAGTGATGTTTTCTAAGGGGAGTTTCAGGACAGATGATTAGATCCCTGGAGAACATTCATCATCCCCAAATAACAGTAAAATAAATCAGGGACTGTGCACTAAACAGCAGGAAGAAAAAGTAAGTAAACCCTGTATTTCTGCATTAACTCTTTAAGGACCGTAAACATGGCGCCCGCTCGCACGTGCAGCGGGCGCAATAGCGGCCGGGTTTCTGCTATTTCAAATAGCAGAGACCCGCTTCACATGTATGCGATCAGCCATAAGGCTGATCGCATACATTTTCCCTTTCAGATGCCATGGTCAAATGGGACCACGGGATCTGCACAGTCCGGAAGCGGAAGTTGAGATCGGGGAACCTGAGATCGGGGAACCTGTTACATTGATCTAACAGGCTGAAGCCTCAAGCAGGCTTCGGTGCCTATTAGATGACTATACCAATACAGGCCACTAGGTGGCAGCATTGTATTGGTATAGGGCAAATGAAGTGTTCAATGGTGTCCATATAGACATCAATGAACACAATAGCATACGGCAAATGGCGTAACGGGAAAAAAAAGATTTAAAAAAGCCAATTTTCCATTTTTTGTCACTTCAACTTCCCAATCATTTTTATATAAAAAGTTATCAAAAAGTCGCACACACTTCACTATCACTGAAAATAACAGATCATCCCGCAAAAAATGAGCCCTCACACAGCCCCGTACACATAACTACAAAAAAGTTATAGGGGTCAGAATATGGTTATAAAAAAAATATATGTATTCCTCAAAGGTTAAAAAAAAATTGCTCAGTAGTAGAGATGAGCGACTCGATTCTGAACAAATAAATTTGAGTTGAATTTTGTAAAAAGATTTGAGTTGCATCTGAATTTTTGCTGATTTGATTCAGGAGGATTAGAAGAAAAGAGAGGAAAAAAGAAAGGGGAGACTGGAGAGAAAAAATACGGGGCGATCGAGTAGAACTGATTCAGTCCAGAACGAGCTGGCCCACGGGCGTACATAGAAATCCTTGGGCCCCATAGCAAGAAGCTGAATTGTGCCCCCATGCCCTGCCCTCTCCCACTGCCTGCCCTGGCAATGCTGGAACAGCATGCCGGAATCTGATTGGAAGTGTGCCCCTCGCCTTACCAGATAGACCGTGCCTGCTGAATCCGTCCCCCATACACCGTGCCTGCTGCATCCGTCCCCCATACACCGTGCCTGCTGCACCCGTCCCCCATAGACCGTGCCTGCTGCATCTGTCCCCCATAGACCGTGCTTGCTGAATCCGTCCCCCATACACCGTGCCTGCTGCATCCGTCCCCCATACACCGTGCCTGCTGCACCCGTCCCCCATAGACCGTGCCTGCTGCATCCGTCCCCCATAGACCGTGCCTGCTGCATCCGTCCCCCATAGACCATGCCTGCTGCATCCGTCCCCCATACACTGTGCCTGCTGCATCCGTCCCCCATACACCTTGCCTGCTGTATCCGTCCCCCATAGACTGTGCCTGCTGCATCTGTCCCCCATAGACTGTGCCTGCTGCATCCGTCCCCATAGACCGTGCCTGCTTAATCCGTCCCCCATACACCGTGCCTGCTGCATCCGTCCCCCATAGACTGTGCCTGCTGCATCTGTCCCCCATAGACTGTGCCTGCTGCATCCGTCCCCATAGACCGTGCCTGCTGAATCCGTTCCCCATACACCGTGCCTGCTGCATCCGTCCCCCATAAACCGTGCCTGCTGCATCCGTCCCCCATAGACCGTGCCTGCTGCATCCGTCCCCCATAGACCGTGCCTGCTGCATCCGTCCCCCATAGACTGTGCCTGCTGCATCCGTCCCCCATAGACAGTGCCTACTGCTTCCGTCCCCAATAGACCGTGCCTACTGCATCCGTCTGCCATAGACTGTGCCTGCTGCATCCGTCCCCCATAGACCGTGCCTGTTGCTTCCATCCCCAATAGACCATGCCTGCTGCATCCGTCCCCCATAGACCGTGCCTGCTGCATCCGTCCCCCATAGACCGTGCCTGCTGCATCCGTCCCCCATAGACTGTGCCTGCTGCATCCGTCCCCCATAGACAGTGCCTACTGCTTCCGTCCCCAATAGACCGTGCCTGCTGCATCCGTCTGCCATAGACTGTGCCTGCTGCATCCGTCCCCCATAGACCGTGCCTGCTGCTTCCATCCCCAAAAGACCATGCCTGCTGCATCCGTCCCCCATACACTGTGCCTGCTGCATCCGTCCCCCATACACCGTGCCTGCTGCACCCGTCCCCCATAGACTGTGCCTGCTGCATTCGTCCTCCATAGACCGTGCCTGCTGCATCCGTCCCCCATAGACCATGCCTGCTGCATCCGTCCCCCATACACTGTGCCTGCTGCATCCGTCCCCCATACACCGTGCCTGCTGCATCCGTCCCCCATAGACTGTGCCTGCTGCATCCGTCCCCATAGACCGTGCCCGCTGAATCCATCCCCCATACACCGTGCCTGCTGCATCCGTCCCTCATAGACCGTGCCTGCTGCATCCGTCCCCCATAGACTGTGTCTGCTGCATCCGTCCCCCATAGACCGTGCCTGCTGCATCCGTCCCCCATAGACCGTGCCTACTGCTTCCGTCCCCGATAGACCGTGCCTGCTGCATCCGTCTGCCAGAGAATGTGCCTGCGGCATCCGTCCCCCATAGACCGTGCCTGCTGCTTCCGTCCCCAATAGACCGTGCTTGCTGCATCCGTCCCCCATACACCGTGCCTGCTGCACCCGTCCCCCATAGACCGTGCCTGCTGCATTCGTCCTCCATAGACCGTGCCTGCTGCATCCGTCCCCCATAGACCATGCCTGCTGCATCCGTCCCCCATACACTGTGCCTGCTGCATCCGTCCCCCATACACTGTGCCTGCTGCATCCGTCCCCCATAGACTGTGCCTGCTGCATCTGTCCCCCATAGACTGTGCCTGCTGCATCCGTCCCCCATAGACCGTGCCTGCTGCATCTGTCCCCCATAGACCGTGCCTGCTGCATCCGTCCCCCATAGACCGTGCCTGCTGTATCCGTCCCCCATAGACCGTGCCTGCTGCATCTGTAGTGTACGGGGACTGTAATACCCGTCACTACCAAAGTGTCACTTGGTGTGCTGTCGTCCCTCCTAATTATGGGGAAGTTGTTATACGTCAGTTTTATAAAATGTCATGTAATGTATGTATTTTCCTGTTACTGAAACTTGCATGTACAGGCTTGCTAGGGGTGTCATTCCAGCTTCTAGTCAATAGAGGGAGCTAGGGAGCCCTAGTTTATATAAGGCCCAGTCAGGGAAGTAGAAGGCAGACGGAGTCTAGTGTCTGTAATCTACAGTTGGAGATTAGACAATGTCTGAGACAAGTCCAGGCCTGAAGCCTGCTGTTCAGGAGAAGATTCCCTCCTGAATTCCCATATGCAGAAACAGGAATATGTTAGCTCAAGAGCCTGAGGAAGTTTCCAGCAGCTGAGAGAGACAAAGGCAAAGATCAGGAAAGCAAGAGGTACTCAGAAAGACAGAGGAGGTACTTATTAAAGCTATAGCCAAGGATATAAAGCCAGAACTAGGTTAATGGGCCTTGGTGAAGATATGCTATGTTCCAGGATCAGACAGAATTAGAGTGCAAGCTCCTGTGCTGCAAGTCCTGTGTTCAACACTCTGTAATCACCTTGCTGTAACTGAATTGCCTGCATCGACCGAATTGCAAAATCGACTGTATGCCAAGGAACTGCGATTCCAATATTGTCTCTGCTTGAAAACTACTAAAGTTGGAGTTCTGTTTTAATACTACGTTTCCTCAATTTATTCCTGCATCCGCAAACGGCGTGCCACCGTTTACTTGGCACTGGCGTCACGAACTATTTCTACCTATACCTGCCCTTGCAGAGAGTCAGCCGTACCAGGTTAGTGTCTATTGCACTACATCACCCAGAAACACCTACTGCACACAACTTGAGTACGCTGCACCTTCTCTTTTGGCGTCACGAACAGGATACGCACGCTTTATAGTGCAAGAAGCGTGAACTTTGTGCCTTATACAGTTGCCCTGTGACCAAAGTGACAAATTGCCTGTTTATTGAAAGTGGACTTTGTGGACTGAAAATCATACCCAAAGTGTACCAAAAAAACTCTAAAAAGCGCTGTGCAGTGTTGCGCTACCCAGTGGAAGAAAATCGCCGCATTGGAGTGTGGTTTTGTGGACTTTTTGCAATCCTGCTTGCTGTCAGTGAATAGACAGCGTTTCTTGCTAAAGATGGCTGCTGGGCTTGCTGAATTTACTGCTGCGTCACCTTCATCCCGAAAAGGCGGGAAAAATTGGCGCCTTTCTGAGAAAAGAGCGGGAAGGAGTTCAAGGTCAGGCGCCACTGCTTATCTGGACATTTGCATGTCTGCCAGCATGGACACCGCCTTCCATATACTGGAATACCTGGGGGGCGGCCTCCCAGTGCAGTGGGAGGAGCTGGCTGCTGTAATTGACGCGACCCTATCGCTCTCCTCAGAAGGATCGAGCATGTTGAAAAGTGAGCATCATTGTGCTGCAATGTCGACGCCTGAAATACCGCAAGTGCCTGATGTTGGTGTAGAGCCAGAGGAGGCTCCAACGGCCTACGCTCCGGGACCGGAGCAACCCGCCTGCCGCCCAAGGGAGAAAGAACCCGAGCCCTACTATGGCTCGTGGAGGGACTTTTTCCAACCATCTTTCAAATGGTCCTCCCTGATGGCGGAGATCCGAGAGGCCGCTATAAAGCGGAATACAAAGACCAAAATCATCTATGAGGAACTAACTAAGACAATACATGAGAAGCATACGCACACTCAACCCCGCCTGGAAAGGAGAAAGGGAGTGGTGCTGTCATTTGACAAATCCCGTGGCTACGGGTTTATCCAGGACTATCTAACTGGCAGAGACCTCTATGTGAATCGAAGGTCTGTCAAAAGAGACTACCTCCCTTCGTACCAGCACAGCCTCCGCGAGGGAGAGGAAGTGGAGTACACCCCTGCCGAGAGCCTGCGAGGCCCTTATGCGACTGCTGTGACCCGTCCCAAGCGAGCACCTGAGGACTGGGAGGCAGAAGAAGGAGAAGACTACTCTGGCTGCGAGCGGGAACCTGAACGCTCTCCAGAGCCGGCCCATCACGCCTTCCAGGAGCGGAGCTCCTTCATTGGGCCCAATGTCTTCTGGCAGCCAACCGTGTTGGAGAAATGGGTGAGCCCCTATCCTTCCCCCGAGCTGCCTCGTCGGGAGAAGACCATATCAGAGCTGGAACAGTTAAAAGGACTTAGTGCTACCTTTGAAAACATCCGGAGGGGTCGGAGACCAGACGCATCGCCAGAACCTGCAGAGGCCGAGTCCGCACCATCGGTGACTGTACCTGCGCCGGCGGCGCCAGCAGATGACAGCGACTCCGACACAGAGAGCATCGGTGAGCAGATCGTCCGGCTGGAGGAGAAGTTGCGGGAGTTGCGCAAGACATACACCGCCAGGATCCAGACACCGCCAAGGAAGGATGAGGTAAGGGTGCCTGTCACCACCCGTAAACCGCCTTCTGTTGCCACCGCTCCGTCAGTGCCCCAGACCGGACCCGCGATTGCCGTAAACTGCTGCACCCAGGGCACCGGACCACTTGCTGCGGCGGTGCCAAGCCCGTTACACCCTGCAGTGATCATGCCAGGACCGGCACGGTCCACCAGAGGGTTCACCCCTAGGCTTATGGGGCCAATACCTATTAGGGGCCCCTTTACCCTACAGCTGCCCCCTGATACAGTTATGTGGGCACATCCTCCTGTAGAGGACTACTACAGACGATACCTGCCAGCGGAGCCAAGTGGATATGATATGCCACTGTAATCAGCCTGCTAGGCCTTTGATTTGTTTCACTGCAGAAGTTTTGATGTTAACCCTTCCAGGACAGGAGTCCTATGTTTCTGGTCCTTTGTTGCGGCTGCCAGTTTGTCCACGGCTCAGTGGTAGGTGTTGACCACTGAAATCACAAAGTCAGCAAGGCCACGTTTGTTTCCAGGATCTCCTGCCTGCTTTTGTTACCCCACGCCAAGTTGTGCCTGTTCCTTTAGTTGCACCTTTTACCCTTCACCCCCTTTTCAGGTTGATCAGGGGTATTACAGCACTTGTCTTTGCTGTCCTTTTATTGTGCAACTTCATACTAAGGAACCGTGCCCGGAGACAGACTCAAAAGTACCTGAGCCTCTGAGATTCTTATTCTTTTAAAAGTAATGTGCCCAGAGATGGACTCCACCGCATGAGAGCCTCTGTGATTAATAAGAAATAACCTGGGTACGGACTCATGTTTGTTCTTTGAGCCTCCAAGAACTTTTATACCGTTTTCTACTGTTCTATCATGGACTTATTCATTGTCATGGACTATCCTGGTTATAATGTTACGCTGTGCCAGGTCAGCGCCCCCGTTCCATTCATTATCCTGAGAGAAGAGAACGACGCCCCTTGTCACCACACTTCACCTTTGCCAATTGGACCTGATGTCAATGTAAATGCAGATGAATTACATGTATGTATGCCTGCATGTCTCTATTTTCTATTTCAGGTAGAGATTCCAGTTGGGCGACCCAAGATGGAGTACGAGGTCGTACTCAGCTTAAAGCAGTGGGGTATGTAGTGTACGGGGACTGTAATACCCGTCACTACCAAAGTGTCACTTGGTGTGCTGTCGTCCCTCCTAATTATGGGGAAGTTGTTATATGTCAGTTTTATAAAATGTCATGTAATGTATGTATTTTCCTGTTACTGAAACTTGCATGTACAGGCCTGCTAGGGGTGTCATTCCAGCTTCTAGTCATTAGAGGGAGCTAGGGAGCCCTAGTTTATATAAGGCCCAGTCAGGGAAGTAGAAGGCAGACGGAGTCTAGTATCTGTAATCTACAGTTGGAGATTAGACAATGTCTGAGACAAGTCCAGGCCTGAAGCCTGCTGTCCAGGAGAAGATTCCCTCCTGAATTCCCTATGCAGAAACAGGAATATGTTAGATCAAGAGCCTGAGGAACCATTCAGAAGCTGAGAGAGACAGAGGTAAAGATCAGGAAAGCAAGAGGTACTCAGAAAGACAGAGGAGGTACTTATTAAAGCTATAGCCAAGGATATAAAGCCAGAACTAGGTTAATGGGCCTTGGTGAAGATATGCTATATTCCAGGATCAGACAGAATTAGAGTGCAAGCTCCTGTGCTGCAAGTCCTGTGTTCAACACTCTGTAATTACCTTGCTGTAACTGAATTGCCTGCATCGACCAAATTGCAAAATCGACTGTATGCCAAGGAACTGCGATTCCAATATTGTCTCTGCTTGAAAACTACTAAAGTTGGAGTTCTGTTTTAATACTACGTTTCCTCAATTTATTCCTGCATCCGCAAACGGCGTGCCACCGTTTACTTGGCACTGGCGTCACGAACTATTTCTACCTATACCTGCCCTTGCAGAGAGTCAGCTGTACCAGGTTAGTGTATATTGCACTACATCACCCAGAAACACCTACTGCACACAACTTGAGTACGCTGCACATCTGTCCCCCATAGACCGTGCCTGCTGCATCCGTCCCCCATAGACCGTGTGTAGAATTTGCTCTGCTTTGCAGGTGCCTTAAATTACTGAAGAACAACTAGATCATAACTCAGTGTTGGATTTATTTACCAATAGGGATATACCTACTGTAGGGATTTGCTCTGGTAGGCAGGGTTAGCAGACCTAGTACAGAGGCAAGACCACGGTTGAAAAGCAAAAGTTCTGTGTTTATTCACACAAAAAGGCAGAAAAGAAAAACAATACTTTGCAGGGTCCTGGTGTTAATTCACACAGCAAGAGTCCACAGAACAAAACATGTCCCCTGGCAGTCCACAGCAGGCTTTAGGGCGCCTGACTCCCAGCAGATGGCTCTCATACGGCTCTCAGCCTTGCAGCATGGTGGAACTCCTCAGCTCCCAAACACAGAGCTTCCACAGCTCCACTATCACCTGGAGGATCATTCCACACCCAGCTGAGCTGCTGGCTGGGTTTTTATTCCCAGCCCAAAACCTGGCCTGGAACGTGGGGAACAGCCACCCACCCTGCTCTTTGGCTGCTCCCGATAAGAACCATCCCGGATCGGCTTTACAGCCACACTAAGAAAAAACTGTGTCAGCGAGCACTAGCTGCTGCTGACACACAAAATTACCGGTTCCTATCTCACCGAGGCCAGGAACCTCGATGACACGTACCTTCCGTCAATGACGGACCCTTGCCCTTTCCTACACTACATTCTAAATACAATTAAGGGAATGGGAGAGGGGATTGGAGGGGGTCAGGATACTTGAGCTAGCTACTAGTGTTGAGCGAACTTGTGTTTTAAGTTCGGCGTCTAAAGTTCAGGTTCGGGTTATTGAAGAATCGCGTTATGGATTCCGCTACCACGGACCATAACTTATGGTCCGTGGTAGCGGAATCCATAACACGATTCTTCGATAACCCGAACTTTAGACGCCGAACTTAAAACACAAGTTCGCTCAACACTAGTAGCTACACCATTCTCTCTCACTCAGTCACACATGCCATGGATTTTTCTCTGTACTCAGAACACTCCTCTCCAGCAGGTTTCTTGATTGTAGAGTCCAGAAAGACTTGTCTTGTCCAAGAGGTCACCAAGGTCACCATTGCTCCTACTTGTGAGCTAGGTTAGTGCAGATGATTACACAGGAAGAAAGTTCTATCATATACCCCTGCCCCCATCCCAGCATGTATGTCCTTGCTGACACAGGTGTGGGCAGTAAATACCAGCAGGGGGTCGGGCTTGCCCCAGGACATGACAGTCCTGCAGATCTTCCTTTCATCAGTGTCCCGCCCCAAGAACCCTTTGATGGTCCTAATTTGCATATCAAGCAGACCCGGGCTGATTCAGTTCAACATATCAAGGAACATCTTTGCATCAAAGCTGTATCATAGATGTCATTTTTATCAGTTCCAACACCGTGCCTGCTGCATCCGTCCCCCATAGACCGTGCCTGCTGCATCCGTCCCCCATAGACCATGCCTGCTGCATCCATCCCCCATAGACTGTGCCTGCTGCATCCGTCCCCCATAGACCATGCCTGCTGCATCCATCCCCCATAGACTGTGCCTGCTGCATCCGTCCCCCATAGACCGTGCCTGCTGCATCCGTCCCCCATAGACCATGCCTGCTGCATCCATCCCCCATAGACTGTGCCTGCTGCATCCGTCCCCCATAGACCATGCCTGCTGCATCCATCCCCCATAGACTGTGCCTGCTGCATCCGTCCCCCATACACCGTGCCTGCTGCATCCGTCCCCCATAGACCGTGCCTGCTGCATCCGTCCCCCATAGACTGTGCCTGCTGCATCCGTCCCCCATAGACCGTGCCTGCTGCATCTGTCCCCCATAGACCGTGCCTGCTGCATCTGTCCCCCATAGACCGTGCCTGCTGCATCCGTCCCCCATAGACCGTGCCTGCTGCATCCGTCCCCCATAGACCGTGCCTGCTGCATCCGTCCCCCATAGACCGTGCCTGCTGCATCCATCCCCCATAGACTGTGCCTGCTGCATCTGTCCCCCATAGACCGTGCCTGCTGCATCCGTCCCCCATAGACTGTGCCTGCTGCATCCGTCCCCCATAGACTGTGCCTGCTGCATCCGTCCCCCATAGACCGTGCCTGCTGCATCCGTCCCCCATAGACTGTGCCTGCTGCATCCATCCCCCATAGACTGTGCCTGCTGCATCTGTCCTCCATAGACTGTGCCTGCTGCATCCATCCCCCATAGACTGTGCCTGCTGCATCTGTCCTCCATAGACCGTGCCTGCTGCATCCGTCCCCCATAGACTGTGCCTGCTGCATCTGTCCTCCATAGACTGTGCCTGCTGCATCTGTCCTCCATAGACTGTGCCTGCTGCATCTGTCCTCCATAGACTGTGCCTGCTGCTGCTGGTTATTACAAACTCCCCCAGTGCAGACTTATCCTTGTCAGCAAAACAGAATGTGTTCTATTTTTTTGCGGGGCCACAGAGCGGATTTTATGGTCCAACTGAAGTGAATGCGGAACAAAAATACGTTTGTGTGCATGAGCCCTTACTGTGTGTGCCTCTGTACCCGGACTGGTCAGTCAGGTCACAGTGCGAGGCATCCTGATTTTACAAGGTGGAGACACAGAAAACTAAAGGATTTAATCCAGTCACAACTGAAGCTTCTCTGACTGCTGCAGAACCTCCTAATACACACCTCAGCTGCTGCAGAACCTTCTAATACACCTCAGCCGCTGCAGATCCTCCTAATACACACCTCAGCCACTGCAGAACCTCCTAATACACACCTCAGCCGCTGCAGAACCTCCTAATACACACCTCAGCCGCTGCAGAACCTCCTAATACACACCTCAGCCGCTGCAGAACCTCCTAATACACACCTTAGCCGCTGCAGAACTTACTAATGCACACCTCAGCCGCTGCAGAGCCTCCTAATACACACCTCAGCTGCTGCAGAGCCTCCTAATACACACCTCAGCTGCTGCAGAACATTATGATAATGACAGGAGAACTACAAGTCTCATCATGAGAAGAATGTTATTGGGAATTAGAAGGAAATACATGGAGGAGGAAAATAGGAGAGGACTACAACTCCCAGCATATCCAGGCTGTTGTTATTGGACACAAGTGGACAAGTGTAATTAGGGGCTGGTCTTAAAGGGGTTCTTCTGCAGTTTGTTTTAACTGATGATCTATCCTCTGGATAGATCATCAGCATCTGACCGGTGGGGATCCGACACCCGGGACCCCCGCCGATCAGCTGTTTGAGAAGGCAGCGGCGCTCCAGCCCAGTGACGTCACGACTAGTATCAACTGGCCTGGGCTAAGCTCCATTCAAGTGAACAGAGTTTAGCCCCGCCCAGGCCAGTTGATACTAGACGTGACGTCACTGGGCCAGCGGTACACAGTGAGAAGGCCGCGACGCTGCTGGAGCGCCGCTGCCTTCTCAAACATCTGATCGACAGGGGTCCCGTGTGTCGGACCTCCGCCGATTAGATGCTGATGATCTATCCAGAGGATAGATCATCAGTTATAACAAACTGTAGAACCCCTTTAAGGCCCGGCCCCTTCTCTGGCGGGCTCCGTAGCAGCGGCATGGTCTGCCGCCACTGAGTGACCTGTTTGGCTGAATAAAATTTTTATGTAATTCCATCATCCTCAGTAACTTCATTTCGGATAGATGTAGGTGAGTGATGGCCTCCTGTGAGGATTTGCTGACTTAGAAGTCCTCTAGATACAGTGAGGAGAAGTATGATATATATTTCTATGATATAAATAATGGTGAGCGTTTCTCCGGGGACTGGGGGAGATTTATCATACTGGTGTAAAGCAGAAGGGCTTAGTTGCCCATAGCAACCAATCAGATTCATCCTTTCATCTTTCACAGCCCATTTGGATAATGAAAGGTGGAATCTGATTGGTTGCTATGGGTAACTAAGCCAGTTCTACTTTACACCAGTTTTGATAAATAACCCCCATTTACTATAGCTTTTGCACCTGTTTTTAGTCTAAAATGTGCTGTTTTAGACCATCTTCTCTTTTTAGTCACATTTACTACTGAAATTGCGCATGTTTTGGAGAATTTTTCACCTTGTTTTTTTAGACTAATTCAGAAGTTTTCTAACTTTTGTGGCCTTTTTCCGACCTATTCATGTAGGTGCGCTTGTTATTTGCTCCTGAATTTGTCACAAAAACAGTAAAATTTCTACTCTTTGCTATTATTTTGCTACTATTTTGTTAATTTCTACTCCACCCCATGGCTGGCGGTCTTTTCAGCCTCTGTTTTTAGCGGTGAAGTGCGACTTTTGTCTACAAAGATTCAACTTTTTTTTTTATGTGCAAATAAATTAGACCAGTCTAGGTGAATATGAACCTGTCATACTGAAAAACCACCCCCAGAGGGCAGACTAATAATACGCCGGGTCTAATTCATTTTGTCTAAGAAATTGGTCTAAGAGTGCTAAAACGCAGCTCTCTGTTGAGGCTTATATTGGCTTAGTACAAGGGGACATGGATAAATGACTGCAGTGCTTCGCACATACACCACAATTTGACTAGTAAGGAAAAACAAACACTCAATCAGTTATTGGATGACACCTCATGGATTTTTAAGCCAGCGGACAAGGGGGGAGCACTAGTCAGTTTGGATAAGGAGTATTATATACGGGAAATTATGGGGCAGCTCTCTGATCAGCATATATACCATACATTATCCAGGGACCCAGTTTGGGATGTTAAAAATGAACCACAGGTTTTAATAGATACTAATCGAGAGGATGGAGTCATTGATGCCCAACTGGCAGAATTTTTTTATAAAACAGCATCCTATAACTCCTGTGTTTTATACTTTGCCTAAGGCCGAATGCACAAAGTGTTCCGCGGCCGCGAGCGGTCCGTGGTATGCCGGGCCGCGGAACACCGGGCCGCGGAACACGGTCGTGTGCATTCGGCCTTAAGTACATAAATCAATGGATGCTCCACCAGGACGTCCAATTATGGCATCAACAGACTCCATCCTCTCTCCCCCTCACTCCTTTGACGCAGCAGGCCCCTTCTTATCTCAGAGATACACAACATTTTTCGGAAGAAATACACATGGTGCATTTCGATACAGAGTGTATACTTGTGACACTGGACGTGTGTAGTTTATACACGTCCATTACACACGAGAAAGGCCTGAGGGCCATCTAACTTCTCCTTGATGATAGTCCTTATACACAGCAGGAAAAAAAATAATAATCTTGCACTTCTCACCATTGTCCTTAAGCGGAATAATTTTTTGTTCCAAGATACGTTTTACCGCCGCCATGGGTTCGAATGCCGCACCGCTGTATGCAAATTGTTACATGGCGGTTTTTGAGCTTGAACATGTGTATTCCAATTCTCTATACCAAAAACATTGTATATTTTGGAAACGTTTTATTGATGATATTTTTTGTGTATGGCGGGGCGGCATTCGGACCCTTGAGGAATTTATTATTTTTATCAATAGTGTACGATCGGAACTTCAATTTACCCTACATTCAAATTTGCAGCGAATATTATTCCTTGACACATGGGTCATCAAAGGGGAGGAGGGCGAGTGTATGGCAGATTTATACACAAAAAACACTGATTGTAACAGTCTATTAATTTACAGCAGTAATCGTCCGCCAGCTATTAAGAGATCCCTCTTCTACTCTCAATTTCAGAGGGTCCATAGGATAGTCAGCGATACTAGAACCCGCGAGATTCGGCTTGATGAGATGACCACTAAGTTTATGGAAAGGGGATATCCTGCACATTTACTTCAAACACAAAGGGCTAGGCTTTGAAAGACCGTATGAAAGACCGATTTAGTAAACACAAGTCGACTATAAGGAAGGGCAATACACTCTTACCCATCCCCCATTATTTCCACACACTTAATCATAATATTTCACAGCTTCGGTTCCAGATAGTGGAAGAAGTACAATTGCCCCGTCGTGGTGGTAATAGGGCAGCGATGCTCATGAAGAGAGAGGCGTATTGGATACACCGACTCCAGACGCTAGAACCCAAGGGACTTAACAGAGAATATGCGCTCTTATAAATGCAATCAGTAATCATGTTTGTAATTGTATCGCTTCTTCTTATCTGATACTTACCTTTTGCCACGGCTGATCTTCGTTTTGTATAACCCGCCCTCGAGAGTGAACATTGAATACCAGGTTGCTGGGCAACAAGACGTCAGATCATGTGATATTGGGCGGTCTATTTAAATCTGCTTTGTGCTTTGTGTTTTGTCTATTGCCACTTATGCACTAGTTTGAAGAAGGTGCCGAAACGCGTCACTAATATAGTGTTATGTGACCAATAAATACTCACTGCATCAGCAATTTGGAGTGCCGGTCCCTTCCTTCAGTTGGGTCTAATTCATTGTCGGCTGTGCGACTTTTAATAAATACTCCTGAAAAGAAAGGAGAATGAAAAAATATTTTACAAACTACACCCCTCAAGGTATTCAAAAATATTTTAAAAAATTGGCAGATTTTCCATTTTAATAAATTTTTTCCAGTTACAAAGCAAGGGTCAACAGCCAAACCAAACTCAATATTTATAGCCCTGATTCTGTAGTTTACAGAAACACCCCATATGTGGTCGTAGACCGCTGTACGGGCACACGGCAGGGCGCAGAAGGAAAGGAATACCATACGGTTTTTGGAAGGCAGATTTTGCTGGACTGGTTTTTTGACACCATGTCCCATTTGAAGCCCCCCTGATGCACCCCTAGAGTAGAAACTCCAAAAAAGTGACCCCATTTAGGAAACTACGGGATAAGGAGGCCGTTTTTGGCACTATTTTAGGGTACATATGATTTTGGTTGCTCTATATTAGACTTTTTGTGAGGCAAGGTAACAAGAAACAGCTGTTTTGGCACAGTTTTTATTTTTTGTTATTTACAACATTCATCTGACAGGTTAGATCATGTGGTATTTTTATAGAGCAGGTTGTCACGGACGCGACAATACCAAATATGTATTTTGGTTATTTGTTTCAGTTTTACATAACAAAGCATTTTTGAAAAATTTGAATTTTTAGTGTCTCCACATTCTGAAAGCCGTAGTTTTATTTATTTTTTGGGCGACTGTCTTGTGTAGGGGCTCATTTTGTTCGGGATGAGATGATGGTTTGATTGGTACTATTATGGGGTGCAAATGACTTTTTGATCTTTGACCTTTGTTTTTTTTTACAGTTTTTTTTATGGTATTCACCTGAGGGGTTAGGTCATGTGATATTTTTATAGAGCAGGTTATTACGAATGCAGCGATACCTAATATGTCTAC